>NC_142945.1:16402956-16412956 GCF_046866305.1 Octopus bimaculoides | reverse complement strand
ACATACAGGCATATATATATATATATATATATATATATATATATATATATATATATATATATATATATATATAGGGAGAATTCACAAAAAAAAACAACAAAAGACGAAGACAGGTGGTGTAGAAAACAAACAGATGTATTAGTATAACGCTTGGGAAGTGAAAAAGTCTTTAACGTTTCGAGCCTACGCTCTTCCACAGGAAGGAACACGGAAAGAAACAAGAAGAGTAAAAAAGAATGTGTAGTGGCTAGGTGACATCATGATTTATAAATATGAAATAATTCCTTTTTGGAAGTGGATCTCACTGGCAGCCCTCGAGTTTTTCTATCCAAAAGGGTTCTTCAACATAATATTTACATGTACCTCGAGATCCAATAAAAAAATTATATATATTTATATATATATTAATGTTTGTCTTTATATTTAGTTATATCTAGTAATTGTCCTAGAAGTAATTGTCCTGTTACAGTATATATATATATATATATATATATATATATATATATATATATATATATATATATATATATATATATATATATATATATATATATATATATATATATATATATATACATATATATATATATATATATATATATATATATATATATATATATATATATATATATATATATACATATATATATATATATATATATATATATATAGTAAGTAGTTATTTAAACCTCAGGTATACACCTGGTAGTATGCCGATTAAACCACTTTCACTGTCTATGGCTACTTGATGTTTTCCATACTATTGATATAAATGCCTCTGGATCTACCTAACGATCGTTGTGATTAACAAAGAATCTCGTAAATTCCATTTTCTTTTTCTCTCACTTATATATATATATATATATATATATATATATATATATATATATATATATATATATATATATATATATATATATATATATATATATATATATATATATATATATATATACATGCATACATACGTGTATGTGTATGTATACGTATGTATGAAACATATACTATAATTTACATTGTACATTGTACGACAGTAAATGCATCAAACTCACAGCCTAGTCATATTAAACCCACTCTCATCCAATGCAGAAATCAATAAGCGGTGCAACAACTTCTCAATGACAACAAATTGTACGTTTATTAAAGATTTACTTTGCATTATCCTAAAAGAAGAACCATGGGTAGTAGACTATTGGTTAAGCAATTAATATACTTTGCCAGTATTGTCGTACAGTGTACAGTGTGTGTATACAGATATATATATATATGCATACATCCTTTTACAGACACTCAATCACATTATATATATATATATATATATATATATATATACGTATATATATATATATATATATATATATAGATAGATAGATAGATAGATAGATAGATCGATAGATAGACAGGTAGATATAGATATATATATATATATATGTGTGCGTGTGTGTATGCGTGTGTGTATGTGTATATGCATTACAAACACGATATACATATATATGTGCACACAAACATACACAAACACACATGCACACACATATAAATATGTATTTATATGTATACATGTATGTATCTATAAATATGCATATTTGGTTACATGTGTGTGTATATATATGCATAACATTATATAGATAGTTTATTTATATAACATATGCATTTATATACATACATACACAATGCATGCTTATATATGTATATATGTGTATGTATATATATAAGCATATATATATATATATATATATATATATATATATATATATATATATATATATATATATATGTTCACACACATACACACTTATATATATATATAGAGAGAGAGAGAGAGGGAAAGAGAGAAAGTGATAGAGAGGTAGATAGTGATATAAATACAAGCACACCCACATACATATATACACACATACTTACAGAAACGTACATAAAAGCAAGGATTGCATTGTGTTGCCATTAATACAGACATTGGTCGTGTAACATCACCTAACACAATGATGTCTAAATCAGATAAACTACTTCATAGCTAATCTTATTGACAGCAAAGAGAAGAAAGGAAAGGAGTGAGAGAGAAAGAGAGAGAAAAATTGAGAGAAAGACAAAGAAAGAGAGTAGAAGAAAGAGTGTGCATTGGAAGAAAGAGAGAGAGAGAGAGAGAGAGAGAGAGAGAGAGAGAAAGAGAGAGTGTGTGTGTGAGCCAGATGATGTGTTCAGAGGAAGATGTGTATCTTGACTGATCAAGTTAACAATGTGACCAGAGAAAATATCTCAGTGAAGAGGTGACGGGAGCGTTCTGCACATTAAATACAAATATGATAGCGACTCACATATGTAATGATTTAATGAGCAGAACAAATTGCAATCAGCTGAGATTATCTAAGTAATTAGTAAGCAGAAACTCCCCACAGGAGTGTTTAAGATCATAAAAATCACCAGTAAAGCAGGCAACACTAATAATATCAGCTAATCGAAATTTTCTTTTTAAAATAAAGTCGATGTGCATAAGAATAGATTTGTTTTAACTTAAAAGGCAACCAGCGGAGGAGATAATTCTAGTAAGATCAGTTGACTGAAATTTTCGGATAATCTAATATAAATACACAATCCGGATTGGAGAAGATTTGGTATTTAAAGTCAAAAGATTCCACAGATGAAATGTATTGAATTGAAAAACTGCAGTCAACTGAGAAATATCTATGCAATTATTAACTCAAACCTCCCCTGCTTATTAGTTCCGTTGTACAAATATTAAACGAAGCTTCTACATGGTTACTAAATTTGTTAGAACAAGTAGTCAAGTTTCTTTCAAATCACACTTTATCTTTCTAAAAATATAAGCGCAAAACAGAATCTGTTTAGTAAAATTCGATAAACTTAGGCGTCGGGGACTTCACATACAATGTGAACTGCGGCGTTAGGGAGCATAAGCATTCCTCACGTCGCAGTTTTGCATTATCGCATTCCCTGATATATAGCACACTGTTCACCACTCCAGGTTACATAATTAGGAGGAGAAAGTGGACTAGGCTTTGCACTGGTTTTCTTGTCCACCCAGAGAACATGTCTGCGATGTATGTATGTATGTATGTATGTATATATATATGTATATATATATATGTGTATATATATATTTTACAAGGATGAGTAAAACTTTTGAACTGTTTACCTTATTCCAGAAACGGCTGTCGAATGGATTTCCTCTAAAAAGGGGACTTTATTCTTAATTCTTAATCCGTAATTGTAAATTTTTGATTTGTTCTAGTAATGTAGTTATTTGCTCATCTCTTTCGTATACTCTCACCATATTTACAACTCGCATATTTTTACGTTCTTTTAATTTATATTTTTATTTACATATTTATATGTTATGCTTTATATATATATATAGATTTGTATTGATCTGTATTAATATGTATTAATGTATATGGATTTTTAAAAATATTAAAAAATTTTACGTCTATGTGTTTTCCGTTTGGGAATTTGCAGATTGATCCAAACTTTGTTTCTGAGTTTACCTCTTCAATTATCGTTCGTCTCGGACTCACTCTGAGTACTTCTCAGTTACAACCCATATATCTCGAAATAAAGGTTCAATAGTATGTATGTATGTATGTATGTATGTACTTAACAGTACATCAGGGTATGTTGGTTTTTATTTATTCTTTATGTGTCTTGACCATACGTGCACTGATGAATAAAAGATGCAGCTTACTGCATAGTTTTGCTGTATTAATTATGAAACCAGTGGTTTGCCGTTAAGTTAAAAGTTTTTAAGAGGTTAGCTTCAAAAGTTGCATTCCCTCGCGATCGGTAAACATGTGCTTATTTTGGTAGTTTTGACTTATTAAGTCCCTCTAAGCGTGAGGCATTATTTTATAATAATGCCCTTATATAGATTATATTATATATATTTATGGAAAAAAATGATGATTTTTTTTTTCCTTATGAGGTTTTTTTCACGCTGACTACTTGATAAATTCTTATAAAGATTTTATCCATATACACATGTATGTGTGTGTATATATATATATATATATATATATATATATATATATATATATACACACATACATATGTATATGGATAAAATCTTTATAAGAATTTATCAAGTAGTCAGCGTGAAAAAAACCTCATAAGGAAAAAAAAAATCATCATATATATATATATATATATATATGTATGTATATATATATATATATATATATATATATATTCTGAATTTTAGTTTTAAACTTCTCAATAATAAAATTAATTGAAAAGGAACATTAAGATGCTAAACTCATTTATTTTTATTGTCGTCAATAAATAAAAAAAAGATATTAATTATAATTGTTCATACGTATTATTTTTAATTAACAATGATTTCAAATTATTTAATGGGGTCATCTGAAGAACATTATTTGTTCATCGAAGCCTCGTTTGCGATGTCGCTTGTAGAAGTAGGATAACTAATGTGATTCACTGAATAAATGAAAAGTCAACAGCAAAATGTATTTCGAGGAGAATGAAATGGCAATATGGTTTGTGAAAATTAACAATCCCGAGGATAAAGATATTAATAAATGAAACAAATTCTTTTTATCCTTTCGACAAATTAATTCCATTTTTATGTAGAACTAAAGTTATACAAATTTAAATTGCGCGACTGCTTTATAACGACTATACGTATGTATGTATGTATGTATGTATGTATGTATGTATGTATGTATGTATGTCATACGCATCCATACACAGGCATTCGCACATGTGTACGTATATTAATGTCTTCTGCTCTGTCAACTTTTATATATATTTATATATATATAACTTGACAGAGCAACAAACATTAATATAGTGTTTGTGTGTATGAATGTAACTGTACAGTAACATATACAGTTACATTGATACACACACATACACTCACACACACACACACAAACACACACACACACACACACACACACACACACACACACACACACACACACATGTATTAATTTTTTTTTTTGGGGGGGGGGTCGGTTCATGGGATTAACGTAGGTTTTCCGTCCATAAAGGGTTTAGCTTTATGGTGTATCAGCAGACCCCAGCCGACAAACATATGCATATATATATATATCAATTTAAGATTAACTGATGATTACTCATTACTTTTTAGATTTTTAGACGATTATATGTTTATTAAACTTTTGCAATTAGTGTGACAGTGATTTCATGTTATGACTTGCTAGCTTTCGTGTATGTGTGTGTGCGTGTGTATTTATATATATATTTTTGTATATATGTATATGAAACATATGTAGTCTCGTTACCAAGTTCTCGGCAGAGCACCATATCGGAACAACTGAAATTTTCGATTCGTTAGCTGACATCATTCAGGACATGGTCATACTTTGAGAAAGGGTGCTGTGATAGTGTGCACATGTACACACACACACACACACACACACACACACACACACACACACACACACACACACATGCACATCACTACATATTATAACTTAGTTTACAATTGCTTGGGTAAATTTTCTTATTTATATTGGTCTGACAGCTGTCTAACTTTTACTTAAGTGGGTGAAAGCATTTTAATATTTTGAAACATTCATAAAAGTTAAAGCAAGATTAGACATACGTAGATAACAATGAACAACAACAAAGAAAAAAAAAGAATCAATTTTAGTTCATAAGTATTAATATCTTTTTAGATGTCTTTTACCGGAAGTAACTCTGGAGTTATTTACCTCCTATGGGAGTTCATCAGCAGTAATATACCTTCCACTTTTTATTTTAACTATTTATAATTCATGATTTATAGTTTAGAATTTTATTGTTTAACAATTCATAAGTCAATAATTTATAGTTTCACAATTTGTAGTTCCACGGTTTCTACTGTAACAGTTTGTATTGAACAATTTGAAGTTTCACAATTTATAGTTAACAATTTATACTTCTAACGATTGTTAACTCATAGTTCAACAATTGTCGAACTTACTGGTGGTAGATTGGCCTATAACTAGATTACATAACTATAGCTGTAAAATTTTCCAGGTTGTTAGCATCGTTTTTTAGAGATAAAAACATTTTTGTTATATTTACATTGACAAAGGTGACAAGTTGATAGAGTATTGGACAAAAAATTCTTGCAGTTCTTAGTTACCGTTCTTTACATTCTCAGCTCCAAATCTCCTGCAGCTAAGTCGACCTCACATATATAAACTCCCCCACCACTTCAAGTAGTATTTCGTGTCACTCTCTTGCAGAGTGACACAAAGTTCTTTGGTAAGAAAACGTCTAGCCTATGCGGAAGAACTTGCTTCAGGACAATGGAATGGAAAATGTTGACAAATTAAGAACATGTATAAGGGGTCGTGATAGATGGCGTGCTCGCGTGAAATCATTGAAACGTCCGCGAGGACGGTCAAACTAAAATTTCTTTTGTACCTCTCTCAGTGCAGCCATTGATTTTCCTTTCATTTTCCCCTTTCATGACTGAAAGAGGACATCATCAAACAAATACGAGACACATGATTTGGTTTTAATGTTGATATAAAACACTTACTTCGTAAGCACTCTTCTCGGGGTCAACTCGAGCGCCAATTTTATCCAAAAATAAAAGTATCAGTAGAAATCCGACAAATCCCAGTACAATATAGGCACCCATCAATTTGTAGAGGAGGTCTGGCTCTTCGTTATGTTCTGAAACAATAAACAATAACATTAGTCATGGTTTTAAATTATTAATACATTGTTTCATTGATTCATATAACAATTAATATAACTTTAATGAATCCGAGGAAGCTATTTGATGTTACACAAGCATTCAACCCTGAGTGCACTGCTTCGTATCGCAGAAACAGCAGTAAGCTAATGAAGGTGAAAAGGTAACTCTTGTTCTTTTGTCATTCATTAACTGATATTACGTTCTATAATCACCTGAGGGCTTACTTGAAACCATAAGTATATTAAGTTATAAAAATTGATTATTAATATCTCTTTGCCGAAATAATCCTTTCTACTATAGGCACAAGGCCGAAATAATAATCTCTCTCTCTGTCTGTCTTTCTCTCTTTCTCTCTTTTTCGCTCTCTTTCTATCTCTCACACACGTATATATATATATATATATATATATATATATATATATATATATATATATATATATATATATATATATATATATATGTATTTATATATATTCTTCGAAACGCCGGTGTTTTAATGGTGGCAGCTGATGAAGGAGATGTTTCTATGTGGCTTGCTTGTTTGTTGTACCTTGTTTATAATTTTGTTCATGTTCTTTTGCCACGTCATGTACCCAGTTTTGTATCTATATGTACATGTACATGAAGGTATGTACATACATGTACATAGATATGCATATACTCATATATTGTTTATATATATATATATATATATATATATACGTATATCTACCTTTTTACACACACACACACACACACACACACACACACACACACACACACACACACACACACACACACACACACATATATATATATATATATGTTTACACACATGCGTGTGCACAAAACAGTGACTTACACAAGACAAAAGCAGTGTATTCGAAATATTAAGTATCACTAATAACAGTAACAAGTAGGACACTGAAATGTTACCTTAGAAATATTTGGTTGTTTTTAATATTTTGAGTAAAATATCCACTGTAAAAAGTTTTCAGAGAACAAGAGAGAAGTATGTCTGTTAGGTCGATTTATAATAGATACCAGTCGTTATAACTAACATCATTCCTTCCCAAATATTTGTGAATTGTTTCTATGCGTATTCTAGAAATCTTTATTCTTAAAATCGGTATAGTGTCGACTGAACTGTTTTGCGGTGTTTAATTACGTTATGTTCTGAGTTCTAATCCAGGCAGAGTCGATCGGTATCAATAAAACAAATGCCAGCCAATTACGTACATATGTTCGTGTGTGTTTACACGTATGAGTCTGTAATAGTCTGTTTGTCTGCCAGTTTGTTTTCCTTTCCTCTGTTTCAATTTTGCTTTCCTTATTTCTCTCCCTACACTCACATGTCTTTATCACTCTATTAAAACTCACGCGTTTTTTTCATTCTGAAGAGAGAAGACGGAATAAAAGTAAAAGAAGGAGAAGGAGAAGGAGGAGGAGGAGGAGGAAGAGGAGAAAACCACCACCACCAACAACAACAAGTTGACGATGTTCCAGCCAAGCAATGATTGAAACTGAAATAGGAAGCTGACCGTTTTAAGGTCGGACATTTTGTGAGAACAACTTCCGGTATAGAAGTCAGACAAAACGTAATAATAGTGGAAATATCAATTACATCAGATACAAGAACAAGAATCTTAGCATACACAAGCACACACAAATACACACACACAAACATGCTCACTCACGCATACACATATATGCGTAAGTACATACATACATACATACATACATACATACATACATACATACATACATAAGACTACAGATCCAATCCATCTCTGGAAATGTAAAAATCTGTAAAACTTTGCAGAAGTTTATCATTTAAATATATATAAGTATGTCTAGATATGCAACTATGTGCATGAGAATACATACGTAAAACAAGACATACAAATCTGTACATATACATACATACATACATACAAACAAATATACTCTGTTGTTGATATTGAAATTCCAATGAAGGAGTCTTGGATCTAGGCTAGAAACCGGCCCTTTCTCTATTGGCAAGAAATCTTGAAATAAAACTGAACATATATACATATGCAAGTATATATATATATATTTTAAGGTTGGAACTCGAAGTAGATAAAGCTATAAGAAATAGCATGTAGAATACAGGGTAAAAAGCTTTTGGTTGTAAAAGGAGTCCTGTCTCCCTGACGCTGCAAAGAGGAAGTGTGATGGTGTTAAATAAAAGTAGTTACACGAAGCCGAAATGATAGAGATCTTCCTATGGTCACAATAACTAGGCGTATTTTAACTAACACATGTCTTCTTAAATTACTTATTTGGCAATGCAAACCCACATCAGTTGCTTCATCTTCCAGAAACAAGAAATAAGTAAATACGAAATAAGTAAATAGATAAATAAATAAAAATTAGAAATTGAGGGGGAAAAATATAAAGCAACAAAATAAGTAAGCCGAAGAAAAGTCTTGTTCATCTCGCTTTCGTTTTGTTTTTCCCTCTTCAAATCATACAATTGTGCGTGCGTATGTGTATGTGATATTATCGTGTAGGCATCATCATCATCATCATCATCGTCGTCGTCGTCGTCGTCGCCGTTATCATCCCTTTACGTCAACCTTCCACTGGACGGATGGTCAATCATCACGGTGCAGAGCAGCTGTTCGTATTCGGAGCTACTGTCAACCTTCGACGGGTAAAGGGACTACGCACATTTCGCTCATACAATTTATTTGGGGCATTTTCCTATGATTGACGCTCTTCCTGATGCCAGTCACTTCTCAGGATGTACTGGGGGGGGGGGCATTTTAGCGTAAGCACATGCACGACGTTGAAGCGAGAGCGATTGACGAACTGAGTAAGAAGGAAAAATAAGATGAATATGTTATGAGACAAACAGAGTGAATAAAGCGTAAGCGTGGTAGAGGTGAGAGCGAGAGAGAGAGAGAGAGAGAGAGAGAGAGAGAGAGAAGGGGAGAGGGAGAGAGACACAAAGGAGGGGAGAGAGAGTGCTAGGAGCTAGGAATAATGGAGGAGTGACAGCAAAATTTAGGCGTTATTAAAGTGTATAATGGCAGAAGACAATGGACTAGGGGCAGTAATGGAGGCAACGAGATTGTTAGTAAGAGAGAGCGCGGAATGAGACGTACCTGTTTGAACGCTATTGATTTGGTGCAGCTGACATTCAAACTGTTTTGGGCGATAGTACGTTTTGGCACCAAAAGCAAACACACACACACACACACACATACACGTACACACATGCACCGTTCACAAAACCTCGATACGAATGAAATAAGAGTGTAAACATTCTTTCTACATTATTCATATTTAACCCGCAGAGAGGATTTG
>NC_142945.1:16380456-16397956 GCF_046866305.1 Octopus bimaculoides | reverse complement strand
GAACGTAAAAAGCCGGAACGAAAACCGCAAGACATTTTTTCCGACGCTCTACCGATTATGCCCAGCCACACCCTCTGTTAAGCGTTCAGTACAGTTGCATACTGCATGTAGTGAAAGATAATTGTTTAGCTATACGATATTGTGGTGTACTATATGTAATAAAGCAAAATTCCTTTATATACCTTTATTTTCATTGCGTAATGAAGTAAGTTGTTTATCTTCCGCATTTTACTCGGTTCAGTCATTGAACTGCAACAATGCTGGGACACTTCCTTGAAAGCTTTTATCAAACAAATTGATCCTACCATTTTTTAAAGTCTGGTATTTATTTAATCGGACTCTTGTGCCGAACGGCAAATTTTATGAGGGATGGGGGACAAATACAAACAGAAACACACACGCACACACACATACACACACACACACACATGCGTGCACACACACACACACACACACACACACACACACCACCACCACCACTAACAACAACACACAATATATTGCTAAATTGTACTCTCTCTATATACATACATATACATACATACACACACACACACACATAAGTGTGTGTTTGTGTGTGTATGTATTCATACATACAATTATATCTGTGTATGTGCATATAAATATATATGTATTCATATATGTGTGTGTGTGTATATATATATATAAATATATATATATATATATGCGTGTATACATACATGCACGCATGCACAGACACACATAAACACATACACACAAACATACACACATAGTAAAAAAAGTTTTGTTTAACATTATAAGAGTCATATTCTGTGGTGTATGTTTTGGCGGCTGTTTATTTTTTTCTCAATAAACCCATTTGAACATGAAGAAAATACACAATGAGAGTAACCAATAATTTCTTTTCTGATTTTTCAAGAGTAAAACATTGATTTCCCTGCAAAGGTTATAAAGGTTATGTAGGAGTAATAAATGGGGACTAAAGATCTGAGGTTTTTTCTTCCATAAAAATTTAATTAATGATACCGTGATAACAAGAAATATATACGTATATAAATATATATATATATACATCGCAGACATAAAGAAAGTAGACAGATAGAATGAGGAAGGGGGAACGGAAAAAGGAAAACAAGGACAAACGAGAAACTCATCAATCTTAGATCAAATAGGTTTATTGAGAAACAATTCAAAGAAATGTGATCGTTGCGTCACAGAAACTAAATTCTTTATTATCCATCTCACTCAAAAAGCAGAAGACTGCATACATGTCTAATATGTCGTTGTGCCACTTAAGTAGCCGATAGGGACTTGAAAAAGTTCCTTAGAATGATACACACGCATACATCTACATGCACATACCCACATATGTATGTATGTATGTATGTATGTATGTATGTATGTATGTATGTATGTATGTATGTATGTATTAGTTTAACGCCCGGAAAGTGAGAAGTCTTTTACGTTTCGAGTCTACGCTCTTCGGCAGAACATGGAAATAAACAGGGAGAGAAAATAGAAAAAGGTTTAGTGGCTAGCGATCTATCATGGCGAATGCCGGACAGAGGGTCACATAGGAGAGCTAGGAAGAAGGGGAGATAATAAAGCAGTGGTGATCCCAAAACGAAGGCATCACATATCTCTGCAGTTACCGTGGAGTTACCCTGGCAAATACACTGTAGTTACCGTAGAGAAAAAATTTCTCATATGGTAAAAAAGTGTCGCCCTCTCTCGGGAATATCAGACATCGATGTTTCGTGTTTATTGACTCTTGTCGATGAGATGTACCTAAGAGGGGCAACTCTGAACGAACTGAATAAAGCTAATAGCTTTATATATAATTCAGCCAACACATTAACTGATTTTCGATAGTAGATCGCCCGATCGAGAAAAATATCGGAGTAATGGCGCTAAGCAGTGTTTACGTATAATCACAATTTAGGTTGAATTATGTTTGTCATACACACACACACACACATAAATATATATACATGCATATATATACATATGTGTGTGTGTATGTATGTGGGTATTTATAATCGTTTAGAAAACGAATAAAACCTCGTTTGCAAAATATTCTATTCAGCAAAAGATTCTTTCATAACGGCGGACTAACAAGTTTACTAGAAAAGAATCTGTCACGCACGCACGCACGCACACACACACACACACACACACACACACACACACACGCACAAACACGAACACAAACACGCACAAACACGAACACAAACACGCACAAACACATGTACAACGGTACTTATTCTCGCGATCAAAGGAAGATGACCAAAGCAAGCAAATTGTATGAAACCAATTGCAGACTCTTTTCTATAGACTAGAGTTTGTACAGTTGCATACATCCACACAAGCTCAATCACACGTCCGCGCGTGTATAGGTTAACAGTCGGCGTTTCACTGCATTGTTACTCGCAGGTTCATAAGATGACGATAAGTTATCCATCAGAACCTGTATATTTATATATAAATATATATCAGCCCTTTCACACTTATTTCGTTCATTCCACTCTACGTTCTTTTGTTCCCCCTCTGTCACATTTACTGGCCTTCTCTTCATGCTCACTTTCCCTCCTCCTTCACTGCACTGTGTCCCTTTCATTATTTTTCTCGCCCCTTCTAAAATCTTCTATCCCTCTGCCTCTACCTCTCTCTCTCTCTTCTCTCTCCCCACGTGACCGGTGTTCGGCCAAGCCTGACCTTTCTTTCTTGGTAAGACTACCATCCGTGCAACATCTATATTCCTCCCCGTGCCCGTCAAATTTTATGTCCCTGCCGTAAGGCTTTACTTCCACACATGCCAGCTTAATTCAATACGTCTTTAGTCGAAAGACACCTGTTGTTATGTCCTGTTAATTGCCTTTGTATTTGTGTAACATTTCTCCGTTTTTTTTCCGTTTTTGTTTTCGTATACATTCGCTGCTTTCTTCCAAGGAATCTAATGCTTTTAGCTTAGTTTTTCCGTGGGGTTGGCCAGATTGGAGCAATCTCGACTATAACCAGTTGAAATTGCAAAGATAACCTGGAACTCAACTGAGGATAGAAAACTCCGAATGACTCGTCCTTTGTATCGTCTGTCTGGTGTTTTGTTGTCCCTTTTTTGTATTTTATATATATATATATATATATATATATATATATATATATATATATATATATATATATATATATATATATATGTATGTATGTATGTATGTATGTATGTATCTTGACAATCAACAAGGCGCAGGGACAATCAGTGCAAGCGGTTGGTTTGAATCTGACAGATCAAGTATTCTCACACGCACAACTGTATGTTGGCTGTCTCCAGGGTCTTTCTATTTGTGCACCTGAGGAAAGGACAAAGAATGTTGTCTACCAAGAGGCACTCTAATGATAACAACGGCAATTTCAACTGCTCCAATTTCAACTCCGCAATTTTTTCATCGTCCTGTCAGCCCACGTAAGTCCAGTCTTGCTTTGCTCTCCTTACTAACTCACCATGACATTCTTTTTTTTCTACCAAGATCCGTCACCCAAACACCACTTCGTATCCACTTCTTCCTCTTTTTAATGTCTTCGTGTCTCTCTTCGCGTCGCTCTCTGACCGGGTGAAACCGGACTTAGCTGCTAGTATATATATATATATAGATATAATCTACACTATGTATTAAGCTGTCTTTTCTTCTATTAACTAACATCAACACTCACACTCATACACAAACGTACACACCTACACACATACATCCGTATAGTTGCATCGAGTTACACACGAGTTACACACAAACGAAGAATACTGGAACATTTTTTTGCAATTAAAAAGAAAGTACATTCCAGAATATCTCTGAAAAAATTATATTTTTTAATTTGAGTAAAACAAAACATAAATAATATTTATCAGCATTGTGATGCTTTTTATTTTCATATTTGGTTTTTATTTTAATTTTTTAAAATTTTTGCTTGGGTTATGTGCGTGCGTGTGTGTATGTGTGTGTATGTATGTATGTGTGTGTGTATATATGTATGTGTGTGTGTATGTAGGTGGTAGGTGTGAGACCCATTTTTTTTCTCACAAAGTGTTTGTTATTCACTTATGTGATTTGATGGCGATAGCCAACAATTAATTCAATCTCAATACTTGAATGGTATTTATTTTACCATCACCGGAAGGATAAAGAATTTAAGTTTATCCTCAACCCTTACCATCAATATTTGATCTGAGAACATAATTATACATCATTTAATTATTGCTAAATATTTCTTCTGGCACTCTATTCCGCCAGTCTCTCATTCATGTTCTGTAATGCGGAATGAGACAACTGGACGCACACGCGAGCGCGTAGAAATATACACGTACAAATAGGGAGTGAAAAAAACAAAGGAAGGAAGAAAGGAAGAAAGGAAGAAAGAAAGTAAGAGGTTGGTGGTGGTGAGACAACTATTAAAACGTCTGATTTCAAATGAGTCAGCGTCAAATCAGCGACGTTAAATATGCGGCGCCAAACGGCTGTGCCCAAAACGTGTCATGCCCTCTGCTGTGATGTGTTTCTAACATCGTCCAAAAGACCAGAAACTTGTGGGGGACGAAACAGGCAATTATATCTACTATGGCACTTACTGGGTCTATATTCAGGGTCGATTAAATAAGTACCAGTTACGCACTGAGGTCGATGTAATCGACTTAATCCCTTTGTCTGTCCTTGTTTGTACCCTCTATGTTTAGCCCTCAGTAGGCAATAAAGAAATTATTATTATTATTATTATTATTATTATTATTATTATTATTATTATTATTATTATTATTATTGTTCAGGCGGCGAGCTATCAGAATCGTTAGCTGGACAAAATGCATTTTACTCGTCTTTATGTTCTGAGGACGAATTCCACTGTGGTGGACCCTTTTCCGGGTCGGTGAAAGAAGTAACAGTCGAGTACTGGGGTCAACGTAATCGACTTACACCACTTACCCGAACTTGTTGGCCTTGTGCCAAAATTTGAAACTATTATTATTATTATTATTATTATTATTATTATTATTATTATTATTATTATTATTATTATTATTATTATTATCATTGCTGTTGTTGTTATACTAGTGCATGTTAATTTAGTTTGCAAGCATTTTTATCTTGAAGTTTGGTGACAACAAGTCTTCTCAAATCTCAAGAAACTTTCTTAGGATTTTTTGCAGAATATGGGATGGTACTTTTGTGCAGTTCGACAATGCGAGTTTCAATTCCAATTTCTTTCTATCTCTTAGGTTGCATTTTGGATGTCATGCCAAGTGTATCTATTACTACAGGAATCATTGTTGTGTTGGTCTTCCACAGTCCCCTCAGATCACTGGCTCGATCCTAGTATTTCTCACTTCTTTTCAATTTCTTTGGTATCGATTCTGCTATCATAGGAAATTGCAGAATCCAAGATTTTATACTGTTTCTTTTATACTCTACAATCGTGTCTAGTCTTCTTGTCTCATTAGTATGGTCAGTCTTTATGGTAAAGTTCTTCAAGAACTTGTAATTCTAATTTTTTTAATCACATCCTCTGGTTCGTGTTCATACTACTTTTCTGTTGTTTTGAAGCTACGTATTCAGCTAACATCCCAATACACTCTTTTGCCTACACAGTCATGTCTACGACTGCATTATCAGTGAAACGCAAGTAAAAATTCCTGAAAATTATTATCTTTAAATACAGGAGATGAGATAAGTCAAATAATATCCGAAGCGCATGGCTGTGTTGTTAATATGTTAGTTTTGCAACGTCATGACTTTGCGTTCTACGTCCTGCAGTGAGATGAATCGAGAGTCATCTATCATAGTCCTGGATCTCCCAAAGTTCTGTGAATGGAACTTGGTGAGACAGAAACTGTATAGAAGCCAATCTGAGGGACCGATTTTGTTCGTAGTTCATCAGGTTGAACGCTAGAATTACCTTTAGTAGAGGCAATATTTATCCCCACTTAAACGCGGATGTTCTAATAGAACAAACAATACTGCGGTAGTTACCACGAGGGAAACTCTCATATTGGCTTTTTGGTGGAAAACGCACTCTTGCTTATATCGCAAGCGGGAGATAAATCCCCACTAACTCCAGCGCTGAGAACACCAGATCACGTGATTTCAACATTATTTGATCTTGTCAATGATGGACACTCAACCGCTAGAGACAGCAGCGATTCGTCTTTAGTAGTAGAGCACTAGACACTGTAGCAAGTATTTCAACCAGGTCGCTGGCTTGAGGTCACTGGCTTAAGATTCTCTAATCCGCACCAACGAGCAATGAATCGGCAAAATCATTAGAGCGTAAGAAAAATACCTTGCTCTATTTGTATGCATCTCTGTGGCCTGAGTTCAAATCCTTACTAAGTAGTAGTTGTGGAGGTGGTAGCGGTGGTGGTGATGATGATGGTGTTGGTGGTGCCAGTAGAAATATTATTGGCGAGTGTGTTTGTGACGGTAGTAATGATGGTGACTGTGGTGGTGGTAACGGTGCCGGTAATAGCTGTAGTGTAACCATGATAGCACTAGCAGAGGTGATGGCAGTAGTAGTAGTAGTAGTAGTGTTAGGACAGTATTAGCAGTGTTAATAATATTTGTGCAGGCGGTAATAGTTGCCGTAGCAGTAGTAATCGTAGTGGTGGAAGTAGTAGTAGTAGTAGTAGTAGTAGTAGTAGTAGTAGTAGTAGTAGTAGTAGTAGTTGTTGTTGTTGTAGTTACAGTTACTTTAGCAAAGACCTCAATTATTATAATTATTTTTTTCAAGCAAAGTAAAAAGTTAAAATTGACTCAATGGCGCCAGTTTCCAACTTCTAGTTATTTTAACCGCTCCGTCCCCCACAGCAAAATTGAAAGACGAAATCGATCTCAGAACGGATTTGTACATAAGGGAACGTAAAGGGACCTAACAAAACACACAAGAAAAGGTGTATTTATTTATTTATTTATTTGTTTATTTACTTATTGATATTCATATTTGTGTTATGTACTTCTTTATTATACGACGCCCTTACCAATTCTAGCAATATTTAATGAAAGATAGTAGTTTGGAGACGTGATGAAGTGATGAAGAAACGAAAGCAGACTTCTTGCCAAATTGTTATTTCCCAGATGGCCAACATAGATGTCTCAGAATATTCTGGGAATCATACAAATTAGAAACAATAATAAGAATAATAATCCTTTCTACCATAGGCACAAGGCCTGAATTATTTTTTGTGGGGATGGGGGGAGGGGACTAGTCGATTACATCGACTCCAGCGTTTCACTGGTAGTTAATTTATCGACCCCGAAAGGATGAAAGGTAATTCGACCTCGGCGGAATTTGAACTCAGAATGTAGTGGTAGACGAAATACCGCTCAGTATTTCGCCCGGCATGCTAACGATTCTGTTGGCTCGCCGTCTTAGTAGTAGTAGTAGTAGTAGTAGTAGTAGTAGTAGTAGTAGTAGTAGTAGTAGTAGTAGTAGTAGTAGTAGTAAATAAATAAATGAACAAACCTGGCTCACAGATTAAAAAGATTATTAAAATTTATAAGATAATCAGACCAGAAACATTGATTATTAAATTTACGTTATGAATAAACATGAAATTTCTAGATTTTTATATTTAAAAGAATTTTAAAAAATTTTTCTTTCTTTATAAGTTTTTTTGTTTATATATATATATATATATATATATATATATATATATATATATGTGCATATATATATTGAAATATTTATAATAGAATAAATGATTTCATTTCAACAACAACGAAAAGAATTTTTTTTTATTCAAAATATGTCAAAATAGATGTTTAGTGATCCTTGTGTGTGTGTGAAAGGATAAAAGAGAGGGGGAGGAAAAGGCAGGGAACTTAAGAAATAGTAAGAGATAATCTGGTATATATATATATGTATATATATATATATATATAGTCGGTATCTAAAATATATTAAGTTCTTCTTTCAAGTTTGGTCTACTTGTTCGTTTCATAAAGAATATCTGATACGTAAATACATACATACATACATACATACATACATATATATGAATATTTTATTCAGTATATTATCATGGATCTATATCAGCCGATTTTACCAATGGGTTTCTCACATGACTTTAGGGAGAACCCAAATTAGCGCTCAACAGAAGGGCTGGTATAAAAAGTATGCCGGCAGCTCTCTGCTACTGAAGCATCACATCAGGAGGTTTGCGGATGTTTTGAACACACACACACACACACACACACACACACACACACACACACACACACACACACACACACACACACACACACACACACACACACACAAATATACCAGTTGAGCACTGGATTCGATCTAATCGACTAGCTCTCTCCACCAAAATATCCGGCTCTGTGCCTATAATGGAAAGGATTATTATCATTATTATTAAATTTAGCCGAGGTCGACTTAGCCTTTCATCCTTCAGGCGTCGATAAATAAGTACCAGATAAGGAAAGATTTTATATCACCTATCACTTAATGCATGCGTATAAGTGTAATTCCGTGAAATATTCACGCTTATTTACGTGGAAAATATATGCAATTTAACTAAAGGTTGTATCATATGTACAGGATATTTTTTTGTTTGTTTATGGGGGAAATGGAAAAATAAGAGTGAATATTTATTTTATGAGTGCTGTGTATTAAGTCTATAAAATTGTGCACAAAGTATATAAACTGTATATATAAAGTCCATTAAGTAATCATCGTATTCCAATTTCTTTCACTTTTCAATGAGTAGCAGATGAGCAACTATCTTTCCACACAGACACAATACACGCTTTCAGGTTTTTTGGATAAAGTTTTCAGAAATAACCAAATAGGTTTACCATAATTCCGTGAAATATTCACAGGTCCCGCTAGTATTTGTAAATGTTATTACCAAGCAGTGTTTCACTTTTGCATTAAAGAAGTTTTGATAAACCAGTATTTCTCTTAGTATATTTAACAAAAATATATAACTACAAAAAGGTGTCGAGCTGGCAGAATCGTTAGCACGCCGGACAAAGTGCTTAGCAGCATTTCGTTCGTCTTCAAGTGCTGCGTTCAAATTCCGCTAATGTCGACTTTGCTTTTCATCCCTTGGGAGTCGGTAAAGTAGCAGTTGAGCATTGGGTCGATGTAATCGACTTAGCCTCTTCTCCGAAACTTGCTCGCCTTGTGTGAAAATTTGAAACCAATATATAGAGACAAAATGGCGGTGAGCTAGCAGAATCGTTAGCACATCAGGTAACACGCTTAGCGGATTTCATTTGTCTTTAACGTTCTGAGTTCAAATTCCGTTAATGTCGACTTTGCCTTTTATCCTTTCGGAGTCGATAAAATAAGTACTATTTGAGCACTGAGGTCGGAGTAATCAACTCACCCTGTCCCCCGAACTTGTGTGAAAATTCGAAACCAACAAGCTCTCTCTCTCTCTCTAGCTATCTATCTACGTAGGTACGTATGTACGTATGTATCAGTGCATGTTTGTGTGTTCATGTTTTATTCATAAACTCCAAAAGTTAGGCGCCAATGACCATATAAATTCTGATTCAGCATCTCACAATAATGATTTTCATATCACTTCCCCATAAGCAAGAAGTGGACGTCTAACTTATTCCAAAGTGGATTTCATTTTGAGTGGAATATAATCTGTAGCATAGTGCTATTCGGTGTGAGTGGGGGTGGATTTTCGGTCAGAATGTTAGTCTCCTTTTGTCTGCAATTGACTCTAGAAAGATCATGACGTCACCTACAGTACACATGTTCGTCAGTCTAGATTAAGAGTTATATCTATATCTTCTTTTATCTTATATCTTTTTCTCATTTCAGTCATTGGACTGCAGCCATGTTGTGGTTACAGCCTCGAAGGATTTAGTTGAGCCAATCAACCTCAATAACTTTTCTTTCAAGCCTCGTGTTTATTCCGTCGGTGTCTTTTGTCGAACCGAAGTGTTACAGGGATGTGAACGAACTAACACCTGTTGTCAAGCAGTGAGAGTGACACACATACACATACATACACAAACATACACACACATACACACACATACGCACCCACACACACGCACGCACATTCATACACACACATATATATATGTGAGAATTTGTATGTGTGTGTGTTTATATATATATATATATATATATATATATATATATATATATATATATATATATATATATATATATATATATATATATATATATATATACATATATATATATATATATATACATACATACGATAGGCTTCTAAACAGTTTCCGTCTCTCAAATTCATTCCCAAGGTGTTGATCAGTCCGAGGCTGTAGCAGAAGACTCTTGCTCAAGGTGTCGTGTAATGGGATTGAACCCAAAACCACGGGCTGCAAAGCGAGTTTCTTAACCACACAAATATGACCACGCTTGCTTACAAGGTTTGGGAAAAAGGAATAAAATAATAATAGTAATTAATAAATAAAAATTGGTAGGAACTTGAAAGAGACAGAAAAATGAGGAGGAATATTCAATATGGTCTGATTCGATCCACAGATGAGAATTGGTCGCCAAAGGAATACAAATAAATCATAATTATTAGCTTAGATGTCTCTCTGATTTTTTTTTTATTTGTATAAACAATATTGATTTTCTTTTACACTGAACTCACCTAACACCGACATTAGTAATAATGATTTTTAACATTGGCACATGATTAATTAATGTGGACGTGAGGTTAGGTAGGGATGATGTAATCGATTGAAATCGATCATTAGATTACAGGTACTTATTGTATCGAACCGCAAAAATATCCAATCTCTTCGATGGATGTATGGCACAATCGACGCTGGAACAAGTGGAGCATGTTTGTAAAGGAAATCAACTTATGCTCAGTCAACAAGGCGCAGATGTGGCTGTGTGGTAAGAAGCTTGTTTCCTAAACACATGGTTCCGGGTTCAGCCCGACTGCGTGGCACCTTGAGCAAGTGTCTTCTGCTATCGCCTCGGGCCGACCAAAACTTTGTTAGTGGATTTGGTTGATGGAATCTGGAAGAAGCAGCCCATTATATATACCTGTACGTATATATGCATATACTCATTTATTATTGTTTTACATGATCGAACGCCTGCGTCATCCCAGTTGTAAGTAGTTTTCAACTTTATATTTTCTGACGCGACTCTATCGCTTTCTCTATCATTTTCCCCCCTTTCGTTCTTCCTCTGTTACTACTACGTATCTCTCTTTACCCCTCTCGTTCTTCCTCTGTTACTACTATATCTCTCTCTTTCCCTCTCGTTCTTCCTCTGTTACTACTATTTCCTCTCTTACTTTCGTTGCTCACCTATTCTTCTACTTCCTCCCTTTGTTTCTCTCTCTACCACTCTCTCTCTCTCACCCTTACCCCTGTTTGGTCACATGCGTTCGGTCACTAATCCTTTTCTTCCTTGGCTATCGCCGAGCAAACACGCGAACTTACTTCGTCCCGTCTTTTTCAGTTCGTGCCTCACTGCGTTCATATACACATAATTTTTCACGTCTGGCCGCACAGCCTTTTCCGTTTGTCTTCCTGTCTTGTTTTTTGTCCGCCACTACATTCCTCCATGGCACAGGTTTAATTTGTGTATACAAATTTAATTTGCGGTCCATGGGAAGAGCCGTTTTAACGATGCGTCCTGCCCAACTCTTCGAAACGCCGGTGTTAAAACAGGGGTAGCTGATGAAGGAAAATGTTCTCTATGTGGCTTGTGTGTTTTCTGTACTCTGGTTATTATTATTTTCTTGTCTACGTTTTGTTTGCAATGTTCTGTACCCAGATATGCACCTATATATACAGGTAGACGTAGGTATGCACATACCTGTACGTATATATGCATATACTCATTTATTATTGTTTTATATATATGTATATATATATATATATATATATATATATATATATATATATATATATATATATATATATATATATATAATCCATCCACCTTCTCCGTTTTCATTCCATCCTCAGAAAAGAAGAGGTCAGTAAAAATGTCGAGCAAACTGTCTTCACTTCGGTTTCCGTGCCTGTCCTCACTTATGGTCATGAATGTTGGGTAATGACCAAAGAGTACGATTGTGAATGGAGGCGGCCGAAATGAGGTTCCTCCGAAGGATCTCTGCAGTCACGTTACTCGACACAGAGCGTAGCTCGAAGACCAAGGAGTCTCTTCAGGCTGACTCGCTACTTCTCCGCATAGAAAGGTCACAGCGCCGGTCCTACGGACATGCGATTAGAAGGTCGCAGGAAAGAATCACAAGACGGATTCTTCGAGCCTAGTCAACCGGCAGGAATCTCAAGTGTCTCATCTAGTCACGCTACGAAATCCGACAGAAAAGTCTAATGGCGGTCGCTTCTGATAGTACTCTATGAAAGAGGTTCCAAAGGGTTCTACTCCCTCGACGCTATCAGGAATAGTGGGCAGAGGAGGATGGTGGATTGATGGAAAAACAAAAATAAACAATTAAAAATAAAAAATAAAATAAATGAAATGAAATATATGTAGGTATCCAAGATGTACAATTGGTAATACTGAGAATAAGATAAAAAAGATAAAGTTTCTTCCCAAGTCATATAGATTCACTGGGCCGGTTTCCCGGTTTCAGTGGCGTATTTATTCCCCACCTGGATAGGACGCCAGTCCATCACAGGGTCACCCATTTTTTGCCAGCTGAGTGCAAATGAAAAGAAGTGTTTTGCGTCGCCCAGTCCAGGAATCGAAACCACAATCTTGCGATCATGAGTCCAATATTCTAAACAACTAAGCCACGCGATATAGATATTGAAAGCAACCCCACAGAACCCCCAATTAATTACAGTTATATTTGAAACGTTTGGTGAATTGAAGCTTATAGATTCACTCCGAGTAGACATGTCGCAATACTACCGTACTCTGCCCACAGCTTTTATAATACTGATCGATGCACCTAACACAGCCGCCGTCGCCGCCACCACCACCACCACCACCACCACCACCACCACCACCACCACCACCACCACCGTCGTCGTCGTCATTGCCGCCGCTGTTGCCTCCACTATCACTACTATCACGACCAAACACAGTTTTAAAGCGACACCAGAGGACCGTTGTTTTTAAGTCTAGTTTGTGTGCATTTAAAAACTAACCGAAATCAATGAGAAACTTGTGATTATGCTGTGTGCGAAAGAAAACGATAAATAATAAGAAAAAAAAAGAAAAGAAAAAGAAAGACAAAAAAAAAAGCAAGAACAGCAAAACAACTCCAACAACGACAATAACAAAGACTGCAGCACCTGCAACACAATCCGTAGCAACAGCAACAACATTAAAAACAATATTAATGATGATGATGATGATGATGATGACGATGATGATGATGATGATAATAATAATAATGATAATCTTATCAACATTACCATTAATATTATTGTTTAGTATTATTGCTGTTATTGCTGTTGTCGTAAAGGTGAGCATGATAATGATGATGATGATGATGATGAAGAGGAGGAGGAGGAGGAGGAGGATAATCATGACGCTAAGGATGAGAATGAGGATGACGACGACGACGACGACGATAATGACCGCCAAGCCAATCGTCTTCTTCATCATCATCATCACAATTATTATTATTATTGTTATTATCATTACTACTACTACTACTACTACTACTACTACTATTATTGAAAATTATTATTATTATTATTATTATTATTATTATTATTATTATTATTATTATTATTATTATAATGATGATGGTGGTGGTGGTGATGATGATGATGATGATGATGATGATGATGATGATGATGATGATGATGATGATGATGAAGAAGAAGATGATGATGATGTTGATGATGATGATTCTCATCATGATGTAATCTGTTCGCTTCGGATTCTGTCCAAGAAGCTGGCAGCAAATTCTTTAATGGATCTGTTGGAA
The DNA here is from genome assembly GCF_046866305.1 of Octopus bimaculoides. NCBI lineage: Eukaryota > Metazoa > Mollusca > Cephalopoda > Octopoda > Octopodidae > Octopus > Octopus bimaculoides. The sequence goes on along the minus strand of NC_142945.1, from coordinate 16,384,056 downwards.
TCTTCTAAGTTTCTTTTGAAGCAGATTTCTGTCTACGGAAATGTAGTTTTTAGTGAGATACATTATGTTGCACAGGGCTGGCGGCTCTCCATGGCATCAGGAGCCGAAGATCTAAAGGGTGTTTCAGATCAAAAGGACAAATGATTTACAGATTCTCTGCTGTTTTTACCTGGAACTTACATAAGGTGAGTCGATAGCGTATTGATCGACAGCTAAATCCGGGTACGTCATGTAAAAGATGGCGTCACTTTAAGTAACTATTGTGAACAACAGGCGTATCTACAGCTTTGCGAAGCGAGCCATTACAGGAGCTTATAAGTGGTTGGTCTATTTGCTAGAAATAGCAACCAAATTTGGTGGAATCCTGGTTTAAGCACCCCATATAAGCCCATATGAGTTTTTTTTATTATAGTTTTTAGAATTTTCATGAAACTTTTGCGAATTTGCGTTCTACATACGGGGATTCATACGATTATGCCAAGAAAGAGAAAAAAAATGTTGTGTGCGATTTAAGGACGATTTAGCTGTTATTATTATTATTATTATTATTATTCGCTGCGGAATACGTAAGCCGTTCTTTCGAACACGCTTCGTAAGTTATGCTTTAAACTGTGTTGTTCACCTTGTCTTTACAAATATATGTTATTAATTTTTATTATAAACTGACAATAAGAACCTCAAAAATCCTTTTGGCAGGTGTTCAGTGGTTGTTTCTGCGCCGTAAGGGGCAGTATTTATTCATTTAATTATCTATTGCACTCAAAAACGCCCTATCTTGTGTAAAAAAAACACAAACGCACAAGATGGCGTCGTCATCATCACCATTACCATCGGCATCAGCGATCAACGTAAGAGCGTTGAGGGGGAAAGCCGTTCCTCCCACCAGTCCTCCCGCAGAAGAAGATTCCCCCCTCATATCACTCACTCCCAGCGACAACAACAATAGTAGCCTAAGCAATGTGAGTGCTCGCGAATCTTGTGAAATCAGCAGCAGCAGCAGCAGCAGCAAGAATGCGAAGATGGAAAAGAGAGAGACAGAAGATAGTAGAAATAAAAGCAACACCACGACATCTATTGACACTTGCGAAAACAGAAATCATCAAAGCAACGATAAACAATAATTACACGAATTTTAAAACAAAATTCCGACGTAGCCAGCTTTAAAAAAGAAATGTTTCCGCCGGGCTTTAATGAAAAACCAAAAGAATTGGCCCAAACCAAAACAAAATCATAAAAATTGAGTGTGAAGCATTTTCTTAGCGCTGAACGGATGTGGTCACCGTTTGTTAAACAGGATTTTCCACAGCCCGTCTCATTGACGGAGCTACAGTCCTGGATCAAACGTAAATCAAGGAAGGGCGCTTGCCACCTGGAGTGTCGGCAAAAACTCACAGCGTTCTGCTAGTCGGGCAATGCGGTCGGTGGAAGTTCAACTATGGAGTTCCATGGGGGATTAGTGGCGGGTAAGAGCGACGACGTCCTTTGGGAAAACCTGGGCGTCGGGAGTGATCAGTTAACTGGTCTTTTCCAGATTTTGAAGTATTTTATCTTATTTTCGGTGTTTCTCTCCATTTTTTCTTTTATTCCCGGTAGTAATTTGTCAAACACTGACCTGACTTTTCTGCTGAATATTAGTTCAGCCGGCGACATACCTGAAGTGGTCTTGGGATCAGGTGTTATCAAGTAGACACTTAAGAATTGCGTCAATGTAGTATCAGCTAGTAGTTCATTCCTACAGTTTTTCAGCGCCCTCTTAAACGTGTCTGCGAAACGTTCCGCTAGTCCATTCGATCTCGGATGGTATGGCGGAGTAGTAATATGCTCCATTGCATGCATTTTGCAAAGTTATTAATTTCCTTCGACGTTAACTGTGTTCCGTTATCAGACATTTTAGTGTCTGGATGCCATATCGCGCAAAAAGTTCGTCCAGAAATTCCATTGTTTCTTTGGAGGTTGGCTTCCTACATTTACATATTTCCGGCCATTTCGTGTAACTGCCCACAACTATTAAATAATACCCTCCATTTAACGGTCTTGCGAATTTATGTGTAATCTGGACCTTGGTCAGTCTTGGGCCAAGGCTGAATTTTTATAGGTAGTGCTTTTACTGCCAGGGCACAACCCCCGCAGGCTTTCACCAATTTTTCAATATCCTGATCCATATTCGGCTCGTATTCGTAGCTCCTCATCAGTGCTTTCATTCTCGCGATTCCCGGATGTCCCATGTGGAATTCTTTTAGCATTCGATTTTGCAAACAAAGAAGTATTGTAACCTTCTGAGCGTACATAAGTACGTCATCACATATCGAATACCATTTTGAAACTATGTTACACTCGGCTACATGAGTTTTTGTATTTGTTTCTGACTTCCCTATTTTTTTCATTTTTATTACGAACACATCCTTCTCTGCTTTGATTTTTATTTCCTTTAAAGTGACAGGTAGTTTGCGTAGTACCTTGCAGAGTATATTCTTTATTTCGATTTCAGCTTTTAATGCCGCTATTATAGTGTCCTCTAACGGTTCATTGTATTTAGGCATCAATCTTCACAGCCCATCCGCATGTCTCAGTTTTTTCGATGATAGAAATTCCGTCTTGAAGTCATAATTTAGCAGGATCGTCCCCCAGTGCTGCAATCAGTTGGTTGTACGTGTAGGGATACCCTTTTTCGATCCGTAAACTGACAATAACGGGCTGTGGTCTATCTGCAGACTGAATTTTCTTCCATGTATGAATTTGTGAAATTTTTCACCGCAAAAAAAAATGGCTGGTGTCTTCTCAATTTGACTAGTTTATTTTCAGCCACCAACAATGAACATGAAGCATGAGCGATGGGTTTTAGGCTACCATTTTCATACTTGTGTAAAATTACCGCTCCTATGCCACTTTCGCTAGCATCTGATGCTACTATTTTAAAATTTGGATCAAGGTGCGATAATGACAGTTCCGGTGTTAAAACTTTTTAAATTTCTTAGAACGCTTTATGGCACCTGTCCCTTCCAAAACCATTCAACGTCTTTTTTCAGTACGTTGTTTAGGAGTGCTCTTAGCTCATACATATTCGGTATATATGTTTGGTAATAGTTTGCGAGCCCCAAGAACGCTTGTAACGTTGTAATATTTTCCGGGGGAAGCATATTTTTTTTATTGCAGTCGATCTTGAAGGATCTGGCCTGCGACTATTTTCATCGATAACTTGCCCTAGATACTTTATTTCTGGCATGAAAAATTCGCATTTTTCCTCACTAAGTTTAAATCTATACTCCTTTATTCTTTCAAAAACCTTTTTAGCATGTTCCTCATGCTGGCCCCGAGACTCACTTTTTATGAGTATATCATCCAAATAAGCTATAGCGAAATCCGTATCCGCAAACATCGTGTCCATCACCTTTTGGAAAATACTAGGTGCCACCTTTATCCCAAAAGGAAGTCAAATGAATTTATATAAACCTTTATGGGTGTTTATCGTTAATGATTTCGAACATTCCTCCTCGACTTGTGACTGTAAATACGCCTCCGACAAGTCCAACTTTGAAAAAAGATTTCCTCCATTGAGTTTCGCAAAAATTTCCTCCGGACTTTGTAATGGGCAATTATATG
>NC_142945.1:16372956-16377956 GCF_046866305.1 Octopus bimaculoides | reverse complement strand
GTGTATATTCACATGTATATATGCGCATATATCTTTATAATAACTCGTTTGATTATATGTCTCTTCATGCACGCGTGTGTATATTCATGCATGTGTCTGTAAGTGTGTGTGTAATGGCATGTCTGTGTGTATGTGTGTGTGTGTATGTGTGTGTGTGTGCGCGTGTGTTTGTATATGTGACTGTATGTGTGTGTGTGTGGCTGTATGTGTGTGTGTGTGTGCGTGTCTATATACACCAATCAATAAAGCGGCCATTTTCTGATTTCTTTCTTTACTTAGTTTATAATTACAGTGGAAAGCCACAGCAGAGAGGAAGCAACGTTAATTTTCCTGAATATTATTGCAAAGGCAACTTGCATCTTAGCGTTCTTTAGATTCTGGTCCTAAGAAGAACAGCAGCAACAACAAAAACAACAAAAACAATAACAACAACAGCCACCACGGTTTGTAACACTTACAACAACATCTGACTCAGCATTCGTAGCAGTAATAGCACCAACAACAAGTGCATCGCCAACAACAATAGCAACAATAAAAAAAGCAACGTCAGCAGCAGCAGCAGCAAAGTAGAGAAACGGTAGCAACAACAATTTCAACTACAAAGCAACACATGCAGCAGAAACAACTGCAAGAATAACATCATTCGCAACAACATCAGCTGCAGAAGAATAACAGCAACGAAAAGCAGTAGCAACAACGCAACAGTAACTAGCAACAATAAAGATACTAGTAGCAAGAGTAGCAACAACAGCAGAAATAAAAATAGCAACAAAAAAATTAATAGCAACAACAATCGTAACAGCACCACCAGCAGCAGCAGCAGTAACTGCGACATAAACGGATTGAGATAACATTCTCTTAGTCGTTGCTAAGACTTGCTAAGAATAGCAACCAAATATTCTTCAAATCACACTCTACTATATGAAAAAGAAATCCTGCCTATCCTCAAAAAGAAACAACCAAATAAAAATCTCTCCATCCCAGAAATGATGCATATATTATTGCTAGATGTCAAGGGTTTAAAAAAGACTGAATCATCACGGCTACAATGCCTTTGAATCATTTCTGCTCGGCTATCTTTTAAACACACACACACCATAATGTAAATGTGTCCTTATTTACATGCATATATACGTTTATACATATATATGAATGTATGTATGCATACATATATAGGCACGGGCGTGGCTGTGTGGTAACAAACTTGCTTACCAACCACATGATTCCGGGTCAGTCCCACTGCGTAACACCTTCAGCAAGTGTCTTCTACTATAGCTTCGGGCCGACCAAACTCTTGCGAGTGGATTTGGTAGATGGAAACTGAAAGGAGCCCGTCGTGTGTCTATCTATCTATCTATCTATCTATCTATCTATCTATCTATCTATCTATATATATATATATATATATATATATATATGTATATATATTTCTGTGCGTGTGTGTCTTTGATCTGTTTGTCCTCCAACTATCGCTTGACAACCATCAATTGCGAACCGATGCTGGAGTGTTCACATCCCCGTAAAGCAGTTCGACGAAAGAGACCAATTCAATAAGTTCCAGGTTTACAATCAATACATTCTGGAGTCGATTTCTGCGACTAAAAACCCTTTAAGGCGGTGCTCCAGTATGGCCGCAGTCAAATGACTGAAACAAGTAACAGAATAACAGAAGTGTATGTATGTATATATGTATGTATGTATATAATGACCAGGGTATGGCTTTAAACTACATCAAGTAGTTGGGCCCTCGTTCGGGAGTTCCAAGATTTCGAGGAATGTGGAACCATCTCCTAGACACTATTGTTCTCAGGTCTACACCAATCCAGTGCAGTGTGTGTGTGTGTGTGTGTTTAAACACGATGTTTCCACAGTTTTCCTTTATCAAATTCACTCACAAAGCTTGGTCGGCCCAGGGTTGTCGTAGAAAAACACTTGCTCGAAGTGCCGCGCACTGGGACTGAATCCAAAACCACGTGACTGCAAAGCAAGCTTCTTAACCACATAGCCATGCTTGATTAATGCACAATACATAAAATATTCTTTTATTTTTTCATGCGTGTCAGAGGTCATCCTGTTTATGAAAATATATAAGAATAAACGCAACGATATACAAATGTAGGACTATCACAAGTCCAATATTTTGCACACACAAATAAATGAATGAATCAATGGACGAATCAATGAATGAATCAATCAATGAGTCAGTGAATCAATCACTGATTCAGTCACTCAATTAATTAATTAGTTAATTAATCAATTAATGTATATCTTTAGGATTTATTTAAGTTTTTTCCTGTGCAGAATTCAAGTAGCTCTTTTGTTTAAGTCAAGGCACCTCTTGGGGTTTGTGGTTATCTGAATTGCTTGGTGTGTGTATATATGTGTGAACGTGTGTATATGTCTGGGCGTAAATAAACTTGCACTCGTGTAGTGGATGTGCATGTCCCTTTCATATGGTTCCAAATTTTGGTACAAGGCCAGCAATTTTATGGAAGGGGCCATATTGGTTATATCGACCCCAGTGCACAACCGGTACTTATTTTATCGACGCCGAAAGGATGAAAGGCAAAGTCGACCTCGGCGGGATCTGAACTCAGGACGGGTAGAAGGACGAAATGCCACTAAGCAGTTTACCTGGCGTGCTAACTATTCTGCCAGCTCGCCGCCCTTTACGTCACGTAATATACAAGCGTGTGTTTCATTACTGTCTATATCTTTGTGGATGCGATCTCTCAGATACCTGAAATGGAGAATCGCTGAAATGTTTTGCAAATTTTCCCTGTACCGCAAATCTTTTACATTTGGAAAATGCGTATCAGCTTGATTTGTTCTTTTTCGGAGAAACCTAGCATTTCAATGTTCTTTTATGCAGATCTGTTGTTACATAAGCCAGCCTTTTAAACTGGCATTCCGTCAGTTACAACGACGAGGGTTCCAGTTGATCCAATCAACGTAACAGCCTGCTCGTGAAATTGACGTGCATGTGGCTGAGCACTCCACAGACACGTGTTCCCTTAACGTAGTTCTCAGGGAAATTCATCCTGACACAGAGTGTGACAAGGCTGGCCGTTTTGAAATACAGGTACTAATTTTTGCCAGCTGAGTGGACTGGAGCAACGTGAAATAAAGTGTCTTGCTCAAGGACACAACGCGTCGCCGGGAATTGAACTCACAACCTGCGATCGTGAGCCGAATAGCCAAACCACTAAGACCCGCGTTTTAATAGATAAACCAATATACTTAAAAGAATAGGAACTAATAAAAAATCTATGGCCTAGAGTTGTATGTTTCTCATCACTTTTCCACAGATGTTTATTTTCCCCTGAATGTTTGGCGAGGCGTTTTGTATTCGCTGATTTGCTGATCTCTAAAACACTGCAGGATTTTTGCTCCCTGTTCCATACATCAATTTCTGGTCTCTGTGGTTACACTGTTTTTATTTAAATGTTCCACCAGGATTTTAAATGACGTGAATACTTTTTGGTTCTGGTGTACCTTTGATATTGCATTGTAGACGGTTTTGCTCACATTTTTGGACAGCTGCTGATGATATTTGTGATTTCTTCAACACTAATATGGCGCAATTGACATATTCTATTAGAACATAGAAGTTTAGAGGCATCTTTATCTCTCTTGTTCTCTCTTGTTGATCAGGTATTTTGTAGATATTTGCAAGACTTGAAAGCAAAGGAGTAACTTTCTAGGTGTGATGTGATGTACATATCACATCTCCAGGAGAGACTACTATTACTGTCAATGTTGTTTATATGTGAGGCTGTTCATTATTTTTTCAGTCTACTGAGAAATGGCTAATATTTTCCCTGTTTATAATTATACCATATGTTAGGTATATATTGTATCATACCTTGGTACTGTGTGGACTAAGATCCCCGTTGACAGGCCACTGGTATTTATAGAGTGTTAAACACTTTCGGTATGCAAATTAGGCATTCCTTCATAGAGTAACTGCTGCATGTGTTGAGTATATAGACAGTTTGGCTGATTGTTTCTCTAGAGACTATCAGAATGATTTGGATGCCTCTGTTGAAAACCCACTAAGGCTCAAAAATCGATTAAGGTTGTTTATTAATTTTTTTTCAGTCTGCAGAGAAATGGCTAAAAGTTTCTCTGTTTATAATTACATATGTATATATGTGTGTGTGTATGTATGTATGTCACCTACTTCAGAAATTCTGGAGTTGTGAGAAACACCCCTTAATTACCATTATTCCCACCTCCGTTCTGAACCGGAAGGGTAATACCTATCAGGGTCCCATCTATAGGTTAAATAGATTTCCCCGAGAGTTGACGAGACTCCAGTTATTTTTGACTGAGCTGAGTGGAAGGCAGCCCTTCTAGGAGAAAGACATTTTTACATACAACTTGCAGTCAGAAAAGTACCAGTCCTCTTACAATGCTCTTCACCGGAATCTAGGATGGGGACCCAAAATGTTGCTCTAGTTCTTGTCCCTTAAATCCAGTGATGTACGGATATTTCATTGCTATTTCATTTCTTGATTCGTTTTGCATTTTCCAAAACCAAGTGCACCAATTATTATTGTTATAAATGTAACTTTGTAATCCAGAAATCGAAGCTTGAGGTTTCGGAAAAGCTGTCCATAGTCGTTTTCTTTCTCCTTGATTTTCAAAGAGATATTCACATTAGCAGCACAGCTGACTTCTATGACAACACATACTTTTTCTTATCTGTCCCAAACAACAATATCCGGCCTTTTATGCTTATGCTCGACAGATGCATGCATGCATGTATGTATGTATGTGTGTGTGTGTATGTTTTTTCTTTGTGTTTTATTTAAGTTCTTAAGACAGTTCAAGCCGGTCGCTAACAAAGTGACAAAACATTTTGAGTTAAGAAAGTTCCCGGTATCTGTAAATATGTGGTTGAATTGGTGTGTTGGTTGAGTTGTCGATGCATACATCCAAATGTGTGTATCTATTTACCTAAAGAATCTCAGCTGGAGAATTTTGGGAATGTCTTA
>NC_142945.1:16360456-16367956 GCF_046866305.1 Octopus bimaculoides | reverse complement strand
CTTGACATAGGAGAAAATTTCTGAGGGCATTTGAACCCAGCACCGTCAAATAAGCCTGGACTAATTGTGAAAGCAAAACAACTAAAATTCTTTTCGAAAATGTTCCCCTGTGTTATCAATAAAATAATAAAAACAGCTGAATAGTCCCGTTACTTACGGACAAACAATACAATTGTGCTTATTCAGAGATTAAAGTGTAGTAAAATAAATTTGACGTGATAGAAGAAAACTGATTGTAGTTTTGAAATCAGCATGCCAATTTTAGTTTAAATCAAGCTAAAAAGTTAATTCAACAGAAATTGTTCAAAATTGTTCCCCTCTGTAAATATTCTTTTCTACTCTAGGTACAAGGCCAGAAATTTTGGGGGAGGGGGGGGCAGTCGATTAGATCGACCCCAGTATGCAACTGGTAACTAACTCTTTCCAGCGGTAAAAGAATAGGTTTGCGCAGGGCCAACACCCCAACCTATATAAAAAGGTAAAGTTACAGAAGCATCGACGACAATACAAATCCAGTTCTCTATTTAAGAGATGAGGAATTATGTACAGTATTCACATTATTTACATTTGACAGATATGCCCACGGGCATATGGGGTAGTGGTTAAGAGCGCAGGCTACTAATCCCAAGATTCCGAGTTCGATTCCAGGCAGTGATCTGAATAATAATAATAACAACATCGAAAAATACCTTAGGAATGAGAACCAAGGTTCGAAATTTCCCCAAGACACCTGATGAAGTCTGGAGGGCATATCAGCCGAAACGTTGTGTTAACAACAAACAAGATAAGGACAAATATCCGTCGAATGTAAATAATGTAAATAATTCAAACCCAACAAGACCTGATATAAGAAGGCCTTCCCTTAGGGAAACATGACACCCTAAAAATAGTTGGAGGTGGGAAACTGCAGCGAAGCTGCAAAAGCAGGGATCCAGTTGAAGAGAAATAGAAAAGAAAGCTCAGAGACGAGAACAGGCGGGAAAAGTCGTCTGCGCTCCCTACGGTTCGAAAGGCTTAAGAAAGTTATGAGTACAAAGACTTCTGGGATACCTAAGTCTAATTTAAAACTGTAAATTAGGGATTTTCATGGGTGGGGCGCGTGTTTGGGTTAAAAAGAAGATAGACGAATTGCTATACTCAATAAAATTATAATGGTTTTAAACTGTTTAAACTTGTCTCACGCATTAGCAGAGAGATACGAATTAGATCGATACAAACACCATTTTGTTTTCTCATTAATGGAGAGGTAGGATAGGGATTGCGTTATTCGGTTTGAGAACCGCTGCTGTAGAATGTGGGTTGAAGGTTATTTGGCTGTTATTTCTAACGGACCAACCGGCCGACCATTGTAGAGGTTTACTTGCTGGCTCAAGCTCATTCGTTGAGCTGTGTGTTGTGCTTTGTATGTGCGAGTGCGTGAAAGAGAGAGCGAGAGTTATGTATGTGTTATGTGTGTACGTGCAGTTTGTGTATTATAAGTGTATGATGTGAGTGTATTATGTTATGTATGTGTACTAATGTATGTATGCTATGTGTATGTATATTATGCATGTGTTATTTGTGCGAGTGTGCGTTGTAGCCTAACCGTGTTCTCTTCGACCCTGTATTTATTTCCTCGCTGCAGCCATTTTCATCTCGCTTATATCGTTCTCTAATGTCTGTCCTTGACGAAAGAATGGACACAGTAGCTTCCTATTTTCTTTCTTCTGAACAATAAACAACAAACAAACAAAACAAAAGATACAAACAAACAAGAAGAAATACAATAATAATAATAATAATAATAATAAAAACAAGAGAGAGAAAGAAATATTTGGCTCGGTGCCTGTGTAAGAAAACTATTTATTTTATCTAATCTCTTTGTGTTTGTCCGTTTCAAAGATGAAAGACACGACTAATCGATGTTGTTATCGACCAAGTGACACTACAGTGACATCTCTTCAATGGACTTCATCTAAGGCAACAAAATTGGTTTTAGCAAAGGAACCAAGTAGGCAGAATCGTTAGAGTGTCGAGCAGACTATCATATGGCGTTTATTCCAGTTCCGAGTTCAAGTCATGCTGTAGTTTTTCTTTTTTTTCAGGCATAGTGTTGTTTCATTTTTTTTCGAAGTTGATAGAGTAAGCAATCCAACATTGTTTTCTTTCTTTCTTTCTTTCTTTCTTTCTTTCTTTCTTTCTTTCGTTCTTTTTTTCTTCTTCAATCCACTGGTGCAGCTTCTAGGTCAAAGCTGACATGTCTGTTGAAAAACTCAACTGCTTACATGTTAATTTCACGTATAAGAATTCGTTTCATATATCAAATGAACGATCATCGTCGAGACCGACGGAAGGCCTACCACTGATTGTTGCTGTTATTGTTGTTTTTGCTTATCTCCAGGTCAGACCTGATTGAACAGAAAACTTGTGACAGTCGTGGCTATGTTGTCTTCTATTTCAGATATGGCGTATCAACGACTGCATAATCATATATGTGTCCTTCTTTTTGCAATACATTAAGGAGTGTTATTAGAAGGAAATTTGACAGCTACTTTTAGCAGGTCGAGTGACCACGAAAATGCTTTCTGTGGTTAACTCATAATCGATGTTGTTATGAAGAAATACTAGCTATTATCGATCAAGGGACAGCACGGTGACATCTCTTAAATGGACTTCGTGTAAGGCAACAAACACTATTGGTTTATATAATAGACAGTACTATTGAATTAGGAGAGAAAAGAAACAAAAATGAAAATAAAAACATATCAAATAACTAACTAAATAAAATAGATAACAGATAATGTCGGCAATAAAGGATCGATAATGTCGGTAATACTGGATCGATGATGTCGGCAATAAAGGATCAATAAAATCGTTATTCAGAATTTGTTTATTTATTTTATGAATCAAATATTAAAGAGGAGAGGAACATTTATTTGTTGTATTTATTTTGCTGCTTTTAGTTTCTTTTGCGTTTTTGTTTTAGCCTTTGTTTTTGTTTTTCTATGCTTAGAACAGTTGACATTGCGTTATGATGGAAAATTAGCAGTCCACAGACGATAGAGGTCAAATGACAGACAGCAGACGACAGGAGACAGACGATATAATATACACAACAGGGGACAGTTATCTTATTTTTTATCTTTTACCTGTTTCAGTCGTTGCAAGGCGGCCAAACTGGAGTACCACCTTGAAGGGTTTAGTCGAACAAACTGACTCTTTTACTTATTTTTTGTTTACAAAGTCCGCTACTTATTCTGTTGGTCTCTTTTGCCAATTGGTCTGTTATGGAGATGCAAACAAACCAATACCGGTTGCCAAGCGGTGGGGAGTGACAAACATAAGCACAAACACGCACGCATATATACGAAAGGATTCTACTCAGTTTCCCTCTACGAACTTCACTTACAAGACATTGATCGATCCGGGGCTATAGTAGAAAGCATTTGCCCAAGTGAGACTGAACGCGAAAACACGTGATTGCAAAGAGAGCTTCTTAACTAAACAGCCATGCCTGCGTCTAGAATGGAAACTTCCAAAAAGTAAGAAACATATATATATATATATATATATATATATATATATATATATATATATATATATATATGTACATATAATTGAAAAAGTTCGTGATTGGTATAAAGATACCATAAACGATTATATATGCGTGTGTCATTGTGTGTGTTTGTAACCCATTATCGCTTGACAACCGGTGTTGGTGTGTTTACGTCTCTGTAATTTTGCGGTTCGGCAAAAGGATCCGATAGAATAAGTACCTGGCTATAAAAAGAAAGCAAAACAAGAGTATTGTAGTAGGGTTGATCTGTTCGACTAAAATTCTTCAAGGCGCTGCCCCAGTATGACTGAAACAAGTAAAACATAAGAGATAAGATGCTACGAATATTTTCGCATGCTACCGCCTCTACGGTTATATGCTAGCTCGATTTACAAGGATTAACAAGGATTAATCGCTCACAGATCATAGGCTTGTCCATCACCACTACTACATCTTAAAAACAGAACGATATTTTGAATGATGTAATCTTAGCTACATTGCCTGCAAAAAAATGTTGGTATGTTGAGGTGAAAGATGGAACGCCAATGATCAGACTTCTGGTATACTTGATCAGAAATGACTTGGGGCTAAACCACAACAACAGAAATCCATCTATACCACGTGATATGGCAATTTTAACACAACCCCTATTCAGTAGTGTAGCTAGGGTGTGTGTCGCTTTTGTTCCTAACCATGTGATCTTGGGCAAGTCCAGCACTTTGGCCAAGTGTCTCCTACTACAGTCCCGGATTGACCAAAGCCTTGCGATTGGATTTGGCAAACTGAAACTGAAAGAAGTCGGCCGTGTGTGTGTGTGTGTGTGTGTGTGTGTGTGTGTGTGTGTGTGTGTGTGAACTAGTGCTGGATTGTTTATGCCCCCGTTACTTAGCGGTTCGTAAAAAAGAGACTGGGGGCGATTTGTTCGACTAAACCCTTCGAGGTGGTGCCCCAACTTGACCGCAGTCCAGTGACTGCAACAAGGGGTGGGTTAAGTCGATTACATCGACCCCAGTGCATAGAATCGTTCGGTCACATGAATAAAAATTAAACATCAAAATAAAAATGAAATAATAAAAATTCAGAAGAAAAAAAAACAACCATTAATAGTCAGTCACTCGACAATCGGTGAAGTTTGAATTTGTAAATTGATCCGGATTAACAATGTTAATGGACTGAAGAGATAACGGATTAAAGACTCTGGCGGATTAAAGCATTGATTGGAACTTGACCCCAAGATAATCGTTGGTTCGTTCAGTTCTGTTGGTCGCTCGAAAGTGATTTGCTTGCTTGTTGTTGTTGTTGTTGTTGTAGTTGTTGCCGTGGTCGTCATCGTCGTTGATGTTGTCGCCGTCGTTGTTGCCAGTGGAGGCGCAATGGCCCAGTGGTTAGGGCAGCGGACTCGCGGTCGTAGGACTCGCGGTTTCGATTCCCAAACCGGGAGTTGTGAATGTTTATTGAGCGAAAACACCTAAAAAGCTCCACGAGGCTCCGGCGGGGGATGGTGGCGAACCCTGCTGTACTCTTCCACCACAACTTTCTCTCACTCTTTCTTCCTGTTTCTGTTGTGCCTGTAATTCAAAGGGGCCAGCCTTGTCACACTGTGTCACGCTGAATATCCCCCGAGAACTACGTTAAGGGTACACTTGTCTGTGGAGTGCTCAGCCACTTGCACGTTAATTTCACGAGCAGGCTGTTTCGTTGATCGGATCGACTGGAGCCCTCGTCGTCGCAACCGACGGAGTGCCAACGTTGTTGCCATCGCCGTCGTCATTGTTGTTGTTCCTCTTGTTGTTGTTGTTGTTGTCAACGTTGATGTTGTCATCGTCGCTGCTGTTACTGTTCTAAATCAAAAGCATTTCAGTCATGCCCATCCCGCCTCATTCAAACACAATGCATCCAGTATCTAGAACTCTATTTTCCAATGTGTCCGTTGTTGCAAACTATGAATGAACAGATCTATGACCACAAGCATTCCAGCCATGACCTCCCATCTTTAATTCAATCAATTCTATCTAGAGCTTTGTTATGCAAGGTTCCATTCCATTCCATTCCATTCCATTCCATTCCATTCCATTTTTTGTTTGTTATGACAATAGGGAGAGATTCGAGAGGAAGATTTGGCTGCTATCTCTATAAGATCAAACAACACGTACAAGCTGTCTCGTTGGTTCGTGTTATGGCCTTAGCATTCGAGTGCGATTAGCTGATATTTCTAACTGATCGAGTGATGACGTAAAGGTTTTCCTTCTAAGAATTGGTGTTGCCATTTGAAAGTGTTTTCTTTATTTGTTACTGTTGTCTAGCATCGAGAACTGATCGAGCATACTCATGAACAAAAGCGTTCCAGACATGACCAACTGCCTTTTTTTTTAATATATATATACTTGGGTTGATATTGTTCCCTTTTAAAAACGATAGAGTGTGGTTTCAAAGAATTTGGCGGTTACTGCTGGCTAGTTCATCAATTCGTCAAGTTCTGTGAAACATTGTTGTCGTCGTGGTCGTGGTGCCATCGTTGTTGTCGTGGTGACGTCGTCATGGTCGTGTTAGTGGTCATCATCATTCTTGTGGTCGAAGCCGCAGCCATCGTTGTTACTGCCGATGATGTTGATGTTTAACTTTATTAACCATACCACTAAATATACTATCAACATAACCATTAGCCTTATAAATTTATCACATATTATTAACCTCTCTGAATATTAAACTCATCATTAATCTGACCAGTGACCGCACCATTAATCACTATTAACTTCATAAATATTTTCACTAGTCATTAGGCATTAATCACTCCATTAAATACGCTATTAACTTCATCATTTGTTTCACCATTAACCTAATCATCTAATAACCTAAGTAATCAGGCGTTAATCACATCGTTAAATACGCTATTAACTCCAGTGTTAGTCCATTAACCTCATTAATAACTCTACTAGCAACCAAGCATTAATCACACCGTTAAATGCGCTATTAACATCGTCATCAGCCTTACCCGTAACCTCACTAATAACTCCGATAGCCAGGCATTAATCGCACCATCAAATATGCAATTATCCTTATCATAACCACACCATTAATTTCATCATTAGTCTCATCATTAATCTCACCAATAACGCCTGTCATTAACCACGCCATTAAATTCACTATTAACCTCATCATTAGTCTGCCCATTAACCTTACCAATAATTTCACATCAAGAAATACGCTATTAATCTTATCATTAGTCCTGGTCATTACTTTACCAATAACTCTAGTAATCAGACATTAACCACATCATTAAACACACCATTAATCTCGTCAGTCTTACCACTAACTTGACTAATAACTCCCCCAGTAATCAGGCATTAATCACACCATGAAACACGCTATTAACCTTGTTATTAGCCTCACAATTAATTTCTTTAATAACTTCAGTAATCAGACATTAATCACATCGTTAAACACGCAATTAACTTTATCCTCAGCCATACTATTAAATCCCCTAATAATTCCAACAATAACGAAGCATTAATCACACCATTAAACACGTTACAAACCTTACTTACTATTGTCACCTCTATAAACCTCATCATAAGCACACCATTAACTTTATCATCAGTTTCTCCATTAACCTCATTAATGACATTAGCAGAATCCAGACATTATTGTTGTTGTTGTTGTCACTCCGTCGCTTACAACGTCGAGGGTTCCAGTTGATCCGATCAACGGAACAGCCTGCTCGTGAAATTAACGTGCAAGTGTCCGAGCACTCCACAGACACGTGTACCCTTAACGTAGTTCTCGGGGATATTCAGCGTGACACAGTGTGACAAGGCTGACCTTTTGAATTACAGGCACAACAGAAACAGGAAGAAAGAGTGAAAGAAAGTTGTGGCGAAAGAGTACAGCAGGGTTCGCCACCATCTCCTGCCGGAGCCTCGTGGAGCTTTTTAGGTGTTTTCGCTCAATAAACACTCACAACGCCA
>NC_142945.1:16350456-16355456 GCF_046866305.1 Octopus bimaculoides | reverse complement strand
GGTCAGAGATAAATATAGTACAAACCGAAAGACATACATGCACACACACAGAAACGCACACATAGATACATACATCCATACAAACATACGTGTTTGCATGTGCGAATCAGGATTTTGCACCTTTTGTTATATAACTGCCCCGTTAGATTTGACCTGCGACTAGATATATCACCACCACCACCGACGTCGCCGCCGCCACCCCCAACCCCACCTCAACAACAACAACAACAATGATAGCCATATCAACTGCTATTTAATATCTTCATAGAGTGTACTACATCAAAGATGCATAATTAAACGCAGCTTAACATGTGTGAAGTCGAAAATAGTATTTCCTTTAATGGAATTATAACTGTAACGAAAAGAAAAATCTTTAGTGTTAATAACAATTCTTCTTAAAACAGCAAGGGAGAGAACTCTGGACATTTGGTTGTCGTTGTGGGTACGATCTATGCGTGTGGCGGTGGATTCGGCTGTTTTTTCAGGCGACACGCAGAGGCAAGCTCAGATCGTTATGGATCTTGTTACAGTTGCTGTTGTTGTCGTTCCTGTTGTTGTTGTTGTTGCTGTTGTTGTTGTTGTTCTTATTGTTGACATATGTTTTGAACAAATCTGCTGTCAAGGTCGGAAGAGTTGTTGTTGTTATCGGAGATGGTAATGGTAGTGGTGGTGGGATAGATACGGTTTGTAGCAACTGTGCTGTCGACGTTGCGAAAGCTGTTGCTTTTGTTGCAATTGCTGTTGTTGTTGTTCTACTTGTAAAATATCCAGCATGGAACAGAGCAGGTGCGTTTACAGATGGTTGCACCATTTCAAGAATAATTACCAACTCAGTAATTTCCATAATAATTACCACCTCTCCGAGCACCCCCCCCCCCCAGCACCGGTCCTTCATCGCTGTTTTCCTTCATCTCATCCCCGCTTTTTTTTCTTCCTCAGCTGCAACTTGTCGGTAGGATGTCAATATGCATGGAATTCCTAACAGGGTCTATGAAGAATGGGGAAGAAACCCTTCTGATTCTTGAATCCTTAGCTGTTGGTGCTTAGTGCATTTCCTATTCTCGAATAATAATAATAATAATAATAATAATAATAATAATAATAATAATAATAATAATAATAATACACATCCTACGCAAAACACTTTCAATACAGTAACCATAAGAGCATCTCAGCAAACCACAGCACACACCCAAGGCACACAGAGCTGCGCTCGGTAGTGAAGTGAAAGCATGCTATGAAAATAAAACTACTGAACAATAATAATAATAATAATAGTAATAATAATGAAGATGATGATGATGATAATAATACCTTCTACTATAATAATAATAATCACTTTGATGTCATGCACTGCTCTCACTCAATAATAATAATAATAATAATCTCTTCTACTATAGGTACAATGCCTTAAATTTGGGGAATGGAGATAATCGATTACGTCAATCCCAGTACACAACTGGTACTTATTTTATCGACCCCGAAAGGGTGAAAGCAAAGTCGACCTCGGCGGAATTTGAACTCAGAACGTAGCGACGGGCGAAATACCGCTAAGCATTTATTTTGTCTAGCGTGCTAACGATTCCGCTAGCTAGTCGCCTTAACAACAACAGCAATAATAATAATAATAATAATAATAATAATAATAACCGAACAACATGCTCAAGAAATTCACGTGCAAATTGCTGAGCATTCCACAGACACGTGTACCCTTAACATAGTTCTCAGGGAGAGTCAGCGTGACACAGAATGTGATAAAGCTGGCCCTTTGAAATACAGGTACAACTAATTTTTGCCAACTGAGTAAACTGGAGCAACGTGAAATAAAGTGTCTTGTTCAAGGACACAACGCGCAGCCGGTAATCGAACTCAGCACCTTACGATTGCGAGCCCAATACCCTAACCACTAAGTCACCAGGCAGAGGAAAACTAGCAGCCCTTTCCGGCCTAAAGAAAGTGGCGTGTCGATTTTCACTATAGATTCAGATGATAGCTGGAGGCCTTCGACACGAACCAGCAGTTTTTTGACATAAAACAACAAAAGGGCACTTAACATGGAATTGTCTATAGAGATAAGCTCTACAGGTACTTCCGTGCTTATAAGGCCTTTCTCGAACAGATAATATTCTCCTGTAGCACTCTTACGCCAAGGACTTTTGATCGTTGTTCATTATCCCCTATCTGAAAGTCCTCCAGAAAAGAATGTTTAGCCTGTCTTTCTCGACGCCCGAAGCCTTTTCGAGGTCGTCGCCATTCATATACTCCGTTAATCAGTACAAATCATTTGTATATCAAAATATTTCATGTTTATTGCAACATACGTTATGTTTAATATGCTTATTATCATTTTCGTTTTTCAGAAATTATTGAAAATGTTTTCAGGAAGATTCGCAAATTTTCGATGCAGGACCCTCGAAGTGATGGCTTGTTTATTAGAAATAACCACCAAATCTCCCTCAAATCACCCTTCCGTCTAAAAAATGAAGTGAGAACTTATTGGACTAAATACATTATATCTGAAAAACCTTTGATCGTAAGTCTCCTCGACCAGTGTTGGCTTGTGGCTATGAAAGAAAATAAAAAAGGCAAAATGCAACAATCACAACAACAAAAACAACAAAATACTGCCTGCACCAATCTAATAAAATATCAAAGCCGACAATGTCTTTTATATTTTATTTTCAACTTCTTCCAGTCATTGGACAGCAGCCAAGTTGGGGTGCCACCTTGAAGGGTTTTAGTAAAAAAAATATCGATCCCAGAACTTATTTTTCAAAGTCTGACAATTATTCTATCGGTCATTTTTCTTAAGCTGTTATGTTACAGGGACGAACCAGACCTACACCAGATATCAAGTGGTGATGGAGGTGGGAACAAACACAAGCACAAAAACACATGCGCGCGCGCACGTACGCACACACACACACACACACATACACACACACAAATGAAAGGCTTCCACAGTTTCCATCTGACAAATTTACTCACAAGGCATTTGTTAGTCTGGGGCTACTTTTGAAGACATTTGTCCAAAGTGCCGCACAGTAGGACTGAACCCGAGACCACATGGCTGCAAAACGAGCTTTTTGACAACATAGTCATGCCTGCGTCTTATATAGGCATGCCTGTAAAACGATAGTTAGTTAATGTTAGTAATAGCTAAGTTACTATTAGTTTTAACCCAGAAATCATAAAAAACCCTAGATAGAAATAATTATGTAGTGAAGAAAAGGACAAAAAATATTAATCATTGAAGATTATTTTTTTATTATTTCAGTGAGAATAGGAAACAACTCCTTGCATGTTGTGGCAGTATTATGACCCCAACAGCGAAATATAAAGTTCGCGTTACTTGCCGAATTAGTGATGGGAGAGTAAAGAAATAAATGTATAAGACTGAACATTGGTAGGTGTTGAAAAATAGAATCTGCTTCAAAGAATCAATAATTCAGAAGAAAGGTTAAGAATATAATTACTGCACGTTTGTTGTCAATAGCAACTATTATGTCGTTCCGAGATATTTCGTTTTCCGTGTCTAAGAGGGTTCCCATAGATCATTAACAATTACCTGTTTATTTAACCGCATTAACATTTTGTTCTGCTCGATAAGGGCTGAGCTTGCGCTAAACAACCACATTAACACTATCGCTTAGAGTAATTTATGAGTGATAAGCTAGAAATATAGGTTTGTAGTTAAGAGAGATACTGAAAAGCGGAAGCGAGAAAGAGTTGCTTTGTTAAGATGTAATGATACCGTAACATCTTTGACATGTGGAAAACATTTCAGATGACAGTGATATATCGACAACTTTAGAGTTAAGGCATCTAAATATTCGGCGATAGGTACCGGATATTTTTTTTTATAGTCATAGGCAATTTTTTTTTTGTTGGCACTCCGTCGCTTACGACGTCGGGGGTTCCAGTTGATCCGATCAACAGAACAGCCTGCTCATGAAATTAACGTGCAAGTGGCTGAGCACTCCACAGACACGTGTACCCTTAACGTAGTTCTCGGGGGGGGGGGTATTCAGCGTGACACAGAGTGTGACAAGGCTGACCCTTTGAATTACAGGCACAACAGAAACAGGAAGTAAGAGTGAGAGAAAATTGTGGTGGAAGAGTACAGCAGGGTTCGCCACCACCCCCCGCCGGAGCCTCGTGGAGCTTTAGGTGTTTTCGCTCAATAAACACTCACAGCGCCCGGTCTGGGGATCGAAAGCGCGATCCTATGGCCGGGAGTCCGCTGCCCTAACCACGGGGCCATTGCGCCTCCACAGTCATAGGCAATACTAGTGTGGAATAGCTATACTTCTCTTGAGCTTTAATGTTACACCTGTGTACTAATTCTACTCTTGAGTACCAGTACTGTTTCCGTGCTCTACGAGTGTACCAATAATACTCCTGCCTGCCAATGCTACTCTTCTGTAGACCAACACAACTCTAGTGTAGCGGTACTTCTCTCTAGTACCGCTGCTATCTGGTACATTATTACTACTGGGTACAAATATTACTCGTGAATACCAATACATATAACCTGCTCTAGTCCTTACTCGTCAGTGTCCATACTGTCCTTGAGTTTCCCACTAAGTTTGAATAGTAAGGAAGCTCAATAATACTCCTGACCATCACGACCACTCTCCCCCCTCCCCCGGTGTACCAACGCTATTTGTAAATGTGCCGATGCAGGCGACTAGCACTGATTTTATCAGCTTAAATTAGCAGAAAGAAAGAAGGAAAGAAAGAAAGAAAGAAGGGAAGAAAGAAATAAAGAAAGAAGGAAAGGAAAGACACAGATAAAGAAAAGAAAGAGAGAGAGAAGAAAAGGAAGATTTATCGATGAGTGTGTTTGGGTCACGAGAACCAGATTAGATATTTTGATTGTTATCACTTTCCAATAACCTGTCGATTGGGTGAGAGTCTTTTTCTGTGATCTGCCATTCTAGGTTCAACAGCTTAGGAGAAAATAATGGAGCAGAAGAGGTGAGTTAAAGAGTAATTCT
>NC_142945.1:16340456-16347956 GCF_046866305.1 Octopus bimaculoides | reverse complement strand
TACAACATTTTCTATCGTGTTATATATCTTGTCATGTGGTGTTTATATACTTTCACATCATGTGATACAATGATATATGATATCGTGATATATCCGCTATCCGGTTATAATCAGCTACATCGTGTTATTTTATCGATCACAGTGTTTCATATACATACATACATACATACATACATACATACATACACTCATAATACTTACATACATATATATATATATATTTACATAAATTGCAAGATGCGTGGCGTTCAATCATATAATATATATATCTATATCTATATCTATCTATCTATCTATGCATATGTACATACGTATATGTACAACATTGCTTATATATATATATATATATATATATATATATATATATATATATATATATATATATATATATATATATACGTATATGTACATACATCTATACGTAATATATGTATATATATATATATATATATATATATATATATATATATATATATATATATATATATACATATATATATATACATATATATATATATACATATATATATATATATATATATATATATATATATATATATATATATATATATATATATATATATATATATATATATATATATGCATTTGTGGGCACAGGACGTCACGAAACTTGTACAACAAAAAATACGAAGCACAAGTATATGGAACATGAGCTATTCTTTCGAAAGACACAAATGGAAAACAAAACAAACATAAAGAACGACCCTTCATCAGTTGTTGGCTGTTTTTCTAGCCTTGTATTTCGAGCATTTAACAACAAGATACGCTTTCGACAAAACAGTTGCTCCCGCAAAGCAAATTAACTAAAATTTGGGATTTTGTGAAGGGTCAAAATTGGTAACACAAACAGGACAGTGAAAACAAGCAAGAAGGGCTGCTAAGGTTAAACGAGGTTGTGGTGGCGAACGTGCAAATCAAGCTTGGACAGGAGACAAACAAGAACACGTCTTCCTTGTTTCAGCCACAAGTATGCGTACAAGTATATGTATATGTACAAATATGTACATATACGTATGCATATATGCATATATATATATTATTTATATTATTATATGATTGAACGCCACACATCCTCTTCCAAGTTTTATCCTAATAATTCTGATGCGCACTCTAGACGATCTTCGTTTTTCTCTTACTCTTTCTTATTCTTTTACCTCCTCTTCTCCCACTATTCTCTCCTATTACTCTGTCACTCTCTCTCCTTCACTTCTCCTCCCATGCTTATGTGACTCCCACGTGACCATCGGCCATCTTTCTTTCTTCTCCTAACTTGTGTTTCTTTCTTTCTCACCGTTGTAGCTGGAACAAAGAAGACGTGTTCTTGTTTGTCTCCTGTATATATATACATATATATACACGACGGGCTTCTTTCAGTGTCCGTCTACCAAATCCATTCCGAAGGCTTTGGTCGGTCCGAGACTATAGAAAAAGACACTTGCTCAAGGTGCCACACAGAGGGACTGAACCCCAAACTATGTGTTTGGGAAGCAAGCCTATATATATATATATATATATATATATATATATATATATATATATATATATGACCGTTGACTGAACACTATTCAATTTTTTTTCTCCGTGTTTTTCTCCTTGTCTCCGTATTCTTTCTGTTGAAGAGCGTAGCTCGAAACGTCAAAGACTTTCCGTATTCCCGAGCGTCATACTAATATATACTTTTGTTATTTACACCACCTGTCCTCGTCTGTTGTTATTTTTTGTATATTCTCCCATATATACATATATAATAGATAGATAGATAGAGAGAGAGAGAGAGAGAGAGAGAGAGAAAGAGAGAGAGAGAAAGAGAGAGAAGGAGAGAGAGAGAATGAGAGAGAAAGATAGAGAGAGAGATATATAGCTATATAGTTAATATTGTTTTATCTCAGATGCCTGAGACCAAAATTGGTCCTCATATTTTTCGGATTTCAGAATAATTATATATTCCCATCTACACAAGATAGGACAGTTTCCTCATGGCGCATACATCTAAACGTGTTATCTACGCATATTTCATAATACAACACATACAACTTATAAATCTCTCACTAATGTCCAGTTTTCGACGGCTTGTAACAGTTTCACTGCGACAGCGATTTGCTTTCCATCAAACCAAATCAACGTTTTACACTCTCACATGCAGCTGTTAACCACATAAAACAGCTACACGTCACTTTGGATTTTTGCACTTTTATTTCCTGCTCATCTATCCACTCACTATTCAAGATTTTAAAAAGTGGGGGGGGGGGGGAACAAGAAGAAATTTTCCAAGTACTATCAGGAATTTTCTACACATGGGAATCCTCTCACTTGACAACATTTTCGTTTTGAAGTCTTTCAGATTTCAAACTATTGGATAAATGATTGTCAACTGTTATCTATCTATCTATCTATCTATCTATCTATCTATCTATCTATCTATCTATCTATCTATCTGTGTATCTATCTATCTATCTATCTATCTATCTATCTATCTATCTATCTATCTATCTATCTATCTATCTATCTATCTACCTATCTATCTATGGATAGATACACACACACACATATATATATGTGTACACACTTGTATGTGTATACACAGATATAAACACAACTATGTTCTAATTCTAAATTTTATTGTGAATGCTCTGTGTATGTACGTGTGTGTGTGTGTGTGTGTTTGCTTGTGTGCGCGCGCACGCACGTGTACACATACGTACATGAATGCATATATACGCACATAATCATGTACATATATATCCTTACAAAATATATGTATGCACACTCACATGCGCACACTCTCACGCACATACACGCGTGCGCGCACACACACACGCACACACACACACACATACACACACACACACACACACACACACACACACACGCGAAACACATGATATAAATCGATATCACGAGATATGCAATGTTATAACCGGATATAATAAGATATAACAAAATTTCGTCCGTATTCGTGTTTGGAACAACCAATCATTGATGAAGTTACCAAAGTTCTATACGAAACCACACACACACACACACGCACACACACACACACACACACACACTCATACATACACATACACTCCCTCACAGAGAGAGAGAGAGAGAGGGGGAGGGGCGCGAAAACGCTTTAAGCTTCAAGATCAAAGTAGTAATTGAATTTAAGTTCCATACTTATCAATTAGTAAAATTAAAAGGTTCTTTATATTTTGGGGTTGTGATTTTTTTTCCTCGGAACAAAGGTGTTCTTGCAAGTTCTTAAGCACTAGTAATTCTTCCCTGTTACCAAAAGGTTCCAACACTCCTACTAATGCAGCCCCCTTCATTGGGTCGATATTTTGCTTGTGGCTACCATGTTTAATGTTAAATTGAGCCAATGTTATCTCTTCATTCTAAGCTCGGACTGTCGAATTTTTCTATTATAGGCGTAGACATGGCTGCATGGTTTGAGGCGTACTCTTTGCGATCACGTGATTTCGGGTTCGGTCCCACGGCATGGCATCTTACTTAAGTGTCTTGTACTATAGTGTCGTGTCGACCAATGCTCAGTGAATGAACTTGGTTAATGGAAATTTTGTGCAAGTCGTTGTGTGGTTGTGTGGAAAGAAGCTTGCTTCCCAACTACATGGTTCCGGGTTCAGTCCCACTGTGTGGCACCTTCAGTACAGTCTTCTACTATAGCCACGGGCTGACCAAAGCATTGTGAGTGTATCTGTTAGACGGTAGCTAAAAGAACCCCGTCGTATATATGTATATATATATATATATATATACATATATATATATATATATATATATATATATATATATATATATATATATATATATATATGTATATATATATATATATATATATATATATATATATATATATATATATATATATATATATACATATGTGTGTGTGTGTGTGTGTGTGTGTGTGTGTGTAACTACACGTGGACTGTTGGTGATGTTTCCTCCTTCTTCCTTTTCTTTTGGACTTTCCCATGTCTCCTACTTCCCAAGAAGAGTTTTGCTCGAAATATAAAACAACCACTCTTTCTTATTAATACTTATCACGCCCTCGCGTTGTTGTTTTTCACTTGTCTTTTTTTCTCTGTTCTTTTTTTATTATTAATTATATATATATATATATATATATATATATACATACATGCATACATACATATATACATACATGTGTGTGTGAGTGTTTCTTTGTATTTGTGTTTGTCCCGCCATTACCGCTTGGTGTGTTTACAACCCCATAACTTAACCGTTCGGCAAAAGATTCTGATAGAATAAGAACTAGTCTTTAGAAATCAGTCTAATCCCCTTCAACTTCGACTAAAACCCTGTGGTCCTTCAGCATGGCCGCAGTCAAATGAGTGAAACAAGTAAAAGAATAAAAGAATATATACGGATATATATATATATATATATATATATATATATATATATATATATATATATATATATATATTGACCGTTGACTGGACACTATTCAATTTTTTTTCTCCGTGTTTTTCTCCTTGTCTCCGTATTCTTTCTGTTGAAGAGCGTAGCTCGAAACGTCAAAGACTTTCCGTATTCCCGAGCGTCATACTAATACATCCTTTTGTTATTTACACCACCTGTCCTCGTCTGTTGTTGTTTTTTCGTATATTCTCCCATATATATATATATATGTATATATATATAATAGATAGATACAGAGATACATAGATATAGATATACATACAAATATATATGTGTGTGTTTGTCTCACCACGTTTGATAACCTCGTTGATTTGCTTACGTCTCCGTAAATCTAACAGTTCGCCAAAAGAGACTGATCAAATAAGACCCAAAGTTAAATAAGTACTGGGGTGGGGCGATTTAGTTGACGAAGATTTTCTCATGATGCTGTGCGGTAGGACTAAACTCAAAACCACATGGTTGGAAAGCGAGTTTCTTAACCATGCAGTCATATTTTTCTGCATTTTTTTTGTTTTCGTATCTTGCCTCTTTCTACAAGCACAGCATGGCCAGAGTGAAATGACTGAAACAAGTGAAAAAGCTGTAATCCTGTTACAGGATTGTCACTTACATGTGTACGTATATTTTAGTTTCGGGTAGATGTTTAGAGATAAGCTTTTTATATAAAATGATATTGCGGTGAAATTCCTTTTTTTTGGTGAAATCCATCGCGTGTTAGGTGATCGTATATTTATAATACGCAAACAGAGAACAGGACAAAAAAAATCTTAGTTTATACATTCAGACGCACGCACACACACGCACGTGCGCGCGCACACACACACACACACACAAATACACACACATACAAATACACACACTCTTTCACACACAACACCAACTACCCCACCCTACATGGTCTCTCTCTCTCTTTCTCTCCCTCACACACACACTCTTATCTTTCACACATACATGCATACACACACAATTCCCCCACTATCTCTCTCTCACACACATACACACGCGTTCATATACATTATATGACTTTTATGTGTAAGAATGACAATTTTGTACTTAATTAAATCATTTATTGAACAAAAATTGTTATGGTTAAAATCACTATACGTAAAAAAAAAAGGTTTTAAAAACCCACGCGACATTAATCACTGGCGATTGTACGTGAGCTGTAGGTTTCTACCTTACTAAAAAGTGAATAGATATATTTTAAGTCGAAAAACAAAACGGTTTATAGAAAGAAGCAAAATCCAGGTATGGCTAGGGGGCATAGAAGCTCACTTTGAGATCACGTAGTTTCAAGTTCAGTCCTGCTGCGTGGTACCTTGGGCAAATGGGCAGGAGTGGCTGTGTACTAAGAAGCTTGCTTCCCAACCACGTGGTTCCGGGTTCAGTCCTTGGGCAAGTGTCTTCTACTATAGCCTCGGGCCGACCAAAGCCTTGTGAGTGGACTTGGTTGACGGAAACTGAAAGAAGCCCGTCGTATATATATATATATGTATGTATGTATATGTTTGTGTGTCTGTGTTTGTCCTCCCCAACATCGCTTGACAACCGATGCTGGTGTGTTTACGTCCCCATAACGTAGCGGTCCGGCAAAAGAGACCGATAGAATAAATACTAGGCTTACAAAGAATAAGTCCTGGGGACGATTTGCTCGACTAAAGGCGGTGCTCCAGCATGGCCGTAGTGAAATGACTGAAACAAATAAAAGAATAAAAGAATATATATGTACATATATATGTATGTATGTATGTATGTATGTATGTATGTGTGTATGTATGTGTGTTTGTGTTCCCCCTACCACCACTACACCATTGGACAACCGGTGCTAATTTGGTTACCTCTCCATCACTTAGCAGTTCGGCAGACGAGACCGATGGAATAAGTATTTGTCTTTAAAAAAATATTAGTACTGTTGTCGATTTGTTCGGCAAAACCCTTCAAGGCGGTGCCCCAGTTTCACCGCTGTCCAATGACTGAGACAAGCAAAAGATTTTAAAAAAATAATAAGAAGAAGAAACAAACTGGGAAATATTTGCGAGAACTTAAATTTGAAATTGAAATAAAATTTACAAAACTCTGGGACCAAGACATACACCGTTCTGTAAAATACATTCGGATATCGGGGCTATTGTTTGATAGCCGGATGAATCATCGTAGGAAATTGAGACATCTGGACACCCACATTGTATATCACTTAAGATCTCTCAACGTATCTCTATTGATACGCTTTTCATAGGTACATCCATCAGTGAGTGGAGGCGCAATGGCCCACTGGTTAGGGCAGCGGACTCGCGGTCATAGGATCGCGGTTTCGATTCCCAGATCGGGCGTTGTGAGTGTTTATTGAGCGAAAACACCTAAAGCTCCACGAGGCTCCGGCAGGGGATGGTGGCGAACCCTGCTGTACTCTTTCACCACAACTTTCTCTCACTCTTACTTTCTGTTTCTGTTGTGCCTGTAATTCAAAGGGTCAGCCTTGTCACGCTGAATATCCCCGAGAACTACGTTGAGGGTACACGTGTCTGGAGTGCTCAGCCACTTGCATGTTAATTTCACGAGCAGGCTGTTCCGTTGATTGCATCAACTGGAACCCTCGACGTCGTAAGCTACGGAGTGCCAACAACATCCATCAGTGAACAAGACCCTGTTCACTTCAGTTTGTGCTGTATAACTTCCCATATTTGCTATATGAATTTCTTTTCATCGTTATGTCATCAACTATCAGTGAGGTGCCCTCACTGTGTGGGGCGATCGGCTTGACAAGACTCTTCAATTCTCTCTGTTGTGCTGAATGCATATAGTCAACCAGGCTCTTGTTCCCAGTCCATTATTTGATGCTGTCTGTCCACAAACGTCTCTGACATTCTCTTGCGCCCTTCTCCTCCTCCACGCTTTCTGTCAGGTCTTGTGACAATGACTCGTGGCACATCGTTTGTCCAAAACTTGATAGCTTTGTGGACTTCATTCTCGATAACAAGTGTCTTTGCACTTTTCAGCTTTTCTAGTATTGCAGCGTTTCTTACCCTGTCTTTC
>NC_142945.1:16305456-16312956 GCF_046866305.1 Octopus bimaculoides | reverse complement strand
TTTAGCAAACGTGAACCAGACGCTTTGTTGGTCTGTAACGAGGAGAGCATGTCTCCCGAAGAGGTAGTGTTGTCACTTACATAACCACTCAACAACTGCAACAACTTCTTTCTCAATAGAAAACAACAATTTAAAAGATAACGTTTAAAAAAATATAGACACGAGTGGTGGGGAAGCAAAAGGATGCCCTCTTTGCGATAATATTGCTGCTAAAGTGATGTCTGACGTGTCTCTCTCAACTGGAAATGCAATGGAGTTGCTAATAGAATAGAGATAAGTATTTTCTATATCGATTTCAATTTGTTTTGCGAAAGCATTTACAACTACCTGGGGAATGGGAAACAGTGCTATATTTTATGAAAGGCCTTTATCAGAAAAATATGCTGCCCATTTACTTACTGCATGATGCCAATGATTTTTTAAAAAGTTCCTTTTAGAAGTAGGAGCTGAACTTTCAGGCATTTGAAAGAAAGTAACCAATCAGGATCAGGTACCGTAAATGCAAGCAGTAAACGTGGAAATCGATACTTGTTTACCCCCACACTCCCAACCAAAATAAAATAAAATAAATAAATAAATTAAAACAAAAAATAAAAAGAAAGCGCGTTTTAACCAGAAAATATTATTTCTGGGATTTTTTTACGTATGACAGTAATATTTTTAGTTTTCTGTTGCGAACTTCAAGAATCTTATCTAAATAGAAACAGGTTGATTTAATGTTATTCTGCGAGATAATTAGGTTCAATACTCATTAAATACATGTCACAGCACCTATAAATTCAGCCCCAGTGCGCAACATTTAGGGGTAAGCGGGTGAACTATAGTTCCGTGCCAATTAATAAATTGGGAACCAATTTGGTAGGCAGAAACCGTATGGAAGTCTGTTGCACACACACACACACACACACACACACACACACACACACACACACACACACACTCACACACACACACACACACACACTCACACACACACACACACACACACAAATATATATATATCTTTTACTTATTTTAGTCATTTCACGGCGGCCATGCTGGGGCACCGCCTTGTAGGGTTTTAGTTGAACAAGTCGACCCTAGGACTTATTTTTTAAAACCTGGTACTTATTTTATTAATATCTTTTGCCGAACCGAGAGCGTAAACACACCAACACCGGTTGTCAAACGGTGGTGGTGGACAAACACAGACACAGAGACATACACACACGCACACACACACACACACACACACACACACACACAAATATGTGTGTGTGTGTGTGTGAGAGAAAGTGCATATTAGTGCTTCTCAAATTCTTTACACTCGGTGTTGGTCTGTTTACATACCCGTAGTTTATCTTTTATGCAAAAAGGTTTCAGGTTTAGCTCCTCTGCGTGGCACTTTGGGCCAACCAGTACTTTGTGAGTGAATCTGGTAGACGAAAACTGTGGGAGCCCGTTGTATACACGTACAGATGTATGTGTATGCGTGTATGTGTCTATGCGTTTGTAGCATAGAAAAAAGTTCGGTAAAAGAGAACTGGTAGAAGACGTACCAAAGTTTTAAAATATATAAATACTGGTGTCACTTTATTTGACTAAACCCTTCAAGGCGGTACCCCAGCACAGCGGTAGTCGAATGACTAAAACAAATAAAAGATGAAAGATATCGGCGAAATGGCAGACTCGTTAGAGGCTCAGATAAAATATTGTAAAGAATTTGTTCTGACACTCAAACCCCAGCGAGATCAAAGACGCCATTTGTTCTTTCGGGATCGGTAAAAAAAAAAAAAAAACTAATCCAAGACGATGAATTTGCATATCTGTATGATCGTTGGACCAGATGTTCAGCGGCATTTGTTCTCGCTCCTTGCGTTGCGAGTTCAAATCCTGCCCCATGATCTACCTGTAATGGCGTAGTTCGTGAAGGTGGTGGAGGTGACGGTCCGCTTTGAACGATGGAGGTGGCACTATTAAATTTCCTATATTAGCTTGGGGCCCTGGGGTTGAGGGCGGCAAAACCCAGCGGCATACACTCCAACTATGCCACTGACTACCTAGGTATTTGATTTAATCCGTCTCCCAGTTTAACACCTCTACTTGATAACGTAGATGCCTTTAGCGGAGTCCATTCTGTTGTAATCACTCGGGCTGAGTCTCTGATTTTAGGATACCTTCCTCCCCACTCCCTACAAGTGTCTGCAGGTCTGTCGAGGTTCATAAGCACTACTTTCTTTCCTGACAGGAAAATAGCTTCACATTTTGGCACAAGGTCAACAATTTTAGGGCTGGGGCTAGGTCAATTACATCAACCTCAGGCTTCAACTAGTACCTCATTCATTCGACTCCCATGGACGAAGGGCGAAGTTGACCTCGAAGGCGTTTGAACTCACAATGCAAAACCTGAAGAAATGTCGCTAAGTATCTTTTTCGGCATCCTAACGAATTCTGCCAGCTCACCACGTTTTCTCCTAACCATAAATAAATAAATAAATAAATAAATAGATAAATAAAAATAAAATAAGATAAAAACAAAGCCATATCGGATGTCAGCTTCGCATATTTCCGTAATACGGGAACTAAGATGTGCTTATGCTCTCACCCAGTTAGCTCTGAATTGTTTAATGGCTAAATCATTCCGTTTAGCAGAATCAGCTTCGATAAAAGTTGCCAGCGCTTCTATTATTAACTAAAGCTTGCACTGATTGATTCATTGATTGGCTGTTAATCACAATATTGATGAATGCACAAGGAAAAATAGCAACGCACACATTCTCTTTATTACATCGATAAAATACTGCGCTGATCTTAAATAAATAACTAAATAAATAGATAAATAAAAAGTAAAAACGAATCAAGTGCAAGTATTATTGTGTGGGTAAGAAATTCGTTTTGCAACCATGTAGTTCCTAGTTCAGTTCCACTGCGCACCACTTTGGCCAAGTGGCTTGAAATATAGCCTCAGTCCAATGAATACTTTGTGAGTGAATTTGGTCAACGGGAAATAGAGCGAATTAAGGATTTGCATCCTTCTCCATGATCCCAAATTGAGCCATACTTTGCTCCAGACGGGTCTGTATATATGTATGTATGTATGTACAGCCATTCCTTCATTTGTATGTATAGTCATTCCTTCATTTGTATGTATGTATGTGTGTGTGTGTGTATCTGTGTGTGTCTGTATTTGTCCCCCACCATCGCTTGACAACCGGCGTTGATTTGCTTATGTCCCCTTAACGTAGCGGTTCAGCAAATAACAGACCGATAGAATAAACAGAGGCCAAAATAGAGCGAATCGGAAACGTTAGCACCTCAGATAAAATGCTTAGCGGTATTTCTTCTAACTTTACGTTCTAAGTCCTAATACCACCGAGATCGACTTAGCCTTCCAACCTTTCGGATCGATAAAATAAATATCAGTCAAGTGCTGATGTTGGTATAGATGACTAGCCACTCCGGCTAAATGTGCCTATAGTATAAATAAGATTTTTAGTGATCAAAATGTTATTTTGATGATCCAGGAGGCTTATCTCCCGAGAAGTAGTGTCACATTACTCTATGTTCAGAAAAGGGAAACATAAGACCAAACATAGGCAACCTTTTCCGAGAAGCGGGCCGCATGAGACATCACTTATCGTCAGGCAGGCCGCACTACTAAAAATTTCAAAGTAATTTTTTGTTAAGAGTGCCATTCAGAAGAACCCACGGGCCGCAGGTTGGTCATGACTGTTTTATACTTTATCTCACTAAGTGATTTGTCGCAACACCTTTAGGTGAGGTATTTAAGCTTTGTGGGTTTATCAATTGCTGACTCAGTTTCAGATCTTCAGTGATGATTCTGCGTTCGTTCAATAATTGATCTATCCTGTGGTGCGTGAGTTATTCCCCCTTATTTAAACCGGATGTTGAATTGCAGCAATACTCGTTAACTAAATCTTTGATACGCAGATCCCTCATAGTCATTCCTTCCGATTATTCATTTCAAAGAAACATGCTACGATCTAACATCCGGTGTCAGTTGAGGGAACGCTCAGCTATAAACTTGTTGCAGCGATGAATACGTACACACACACACACACACACACGCACACACACACACACACACACACACACACACACACACACACACACACACACACACTACATATATACACATAAATACAAAGTTCAACTGGTACTTATTTTATCAACCCCCAAAGGATGAAAGGCGAAGTCGACCCTGGCGGCATTTGAAGTCAGAACATAAAATCGGAAGAAATGCTGCTAAGCATTTTTCCCGGCGCGGTAAAGATTCTGCCAACTCACCGTCTTTTTAACAGGCAAGTATATTGACATATATAAAGTGCATGTTGTGTTGTATATACTATACAGTAATAATTTTTGTTGTGTAGCATAATGTGTATCGAGGCATTGCTTGTGGTATGATAGTATATCACGTATTAGGGTTGTGTTTTGTGGTTGGTTGGAGTTAAATTCTCTTTGTAGCCTGTTTTGTGATATGTATTCAGATGTGCAGTGTGTAATGGTATTGTGCTTTGGTGTTTTACGTCGTGTTTGTAGTTTGTATAGTTTGTATAGGCTCAAAGACGGTGTAGAGATATAACCTTTCGTTAAGTGGTGCGTAGTATATAACCTCTCTTCAGACACTGGTCCTCGCACTCCTCGGTGATCAGTCAGGTTCAAGGAAGAACTTGAACTGCCGATTTAATAGCAAGATTGTCCTAGCTAAAAATCTTTATAAGAAAAACCAGTTCCCACTGATCTGGGCGGATCCAGAGTGGTATGCCTCGAAAAACGAAAAGGAACAGCTAAAGTGTCTACCGGAAGTACAAGTGGATGATGATCTATGATCTCAGCGGCTGAACTGGTGAAAGAGTGCAATGCCAGACGACCTGGCTAAGAAGGAACAGCTTGAACAATATTTGGGTTGGCGGCAGTCCGTTGCAATTTTATCGCCTGGTCCTGCATTTCGCTTTTCAGATGTTTCACAGGGTTGTCTTCGAGATCAGAGTGTGTGGACCACTTTCTGGCAAGTCGAGATCCATCCTTATCAAAACCATGCCACTGGCATTTCTTCACTGATCTTTTCTGGTGGAACCATAACGAAGAAAGAAAAGCTCGGAAAAGATTCGGAGTCTACGTGAGGTGTATTACGTTCTGCGTATGTGTTTTGTATAGTGAATTGTACAAGTCAGTTGTAGTATTCTTGTACTGTATATATTGCGGTGTGTGTTGTGTTTGGCAATGTGTGATTTTAGTGCATTTTGTAAATTGTCTTGTAGAATGATATATATTGTGGTGTATAATAGTGTACTGCATCCTATGTTATGCTATGGCTTATCATTCTGTGATTGTATTATATTGTGCTGTGATATATGTTTTGCGAGATGAATGTTGTGATGTAATTTATATCAATAATGCAGTGGTGCATGCAACATCGGACATATGTTTTATTCTGTCTAATGGTGTTGTTTTGTCTCAAATGAGCTTTGATCAAGCAAATCTACGACCAAAAAGTATTCCAGCCGTGACAATCCAATTTTTTGTTTTTTTCTTTTTCAGATACATTGTATCTAAGATTGCAAAATCCAATGTGTATAGTATAATAAATGAGTGGAAATTGAACCGGTGAGTGTGTTATATATTAAGGCATTAAGGCAGTATGACTGTCTTCAGATACAACAAAATTATCTTCAATACACAAATTCACACAAAGAATCTTGCAAACCAGACACAAAAACATTGTTTTTAAATGTATCTGAAACTACTTTTCTGATATGTCCTTCTCACTTTTAATATGGCGTGGTTTGGTTTGAGGAAGATTTCGCTCCAGTTTCTAGCACCTAGAACAACCATTTTTGGGGGTTTCTAAATTTACCAGTGTCGAACTGGCAGTTATAGAGTAAGCTTGGTAGATGTAAAGTTTGACTGACAATTGTAGAGAATAGGTTGCAGATATAGGAAATGTCTGGTAAACGTGGAGTGTGACTGATGTATTCAAAGTGTGCATATGTATGTATGCATGCATATATATATGTATAGACACACACACACAAACATGTGTGTGTATACAAACGTGGGATTATCAATCCAGACAAAATATTTTATAAGCTCTCTGTTAGTACACCAGTCTAACAATATTGTTTAGATTAGTAAAGAACTCCGCGTATTCTGGCGGTAGGGTTCGAGGTTATAGTTCATCACCATCCTATATTGTAAATGCATGGTTGTGTTCCCAGTTATATTAATGTTTTTTACACGGTGATATACGAGACAAGGCATAAATAATAGTCATTACATATTCATTTATATTAGTAAATTTGACTTACAACAGTTTCCAGTAGCCATTATAGGTTCGTTATTAATTGATTTACTCAGTCGGCCCATTGGTCAGTTGAGAAATATAGAACGATCTAGAGAAATAATGCTACTCTCGTCAGAGTAATTTCATTCTGATTATAACTAAGAGGAACCTTGGAAGAATGATATAAGCATAGGTAGGGGAGCGAAGAGAGGCAATAAGTATGTATATATATATATATATATATATATATATATATATATATATATATATATATATATATATATATATATATATATATATATATATATATATATACATATATATATACGAACGACCATGGGATTGCACCTAGAAAGATCCCTTCTGAGACACAAGTCTGGTTAAGGTTGTTTGTGGAAGACCAGCAGTCGCTCATGCATACCAGTCTCTCCTCTCAACACCACCGATGGTGCCGATACAGTTTGGTATCAGTGACATTGCAACTCATTTCTACAGCTGAGTGAATTGCAGCAGTGTGAAAATAAAGTGTCTTGCTCAAGAACACAACATACAGCCTGGTCCCGGAATCGAACTCACAAACTTCACAATTGTAAACCCCACGCTCTAACCACGGAGCCGCAACTTCACAACGCACACACATATTTCGTGTGATTGGTAGATGTAGTATATGCCTTATGAATGTAGAATGTCACCGACAGACGTATGAAGTGTCTGGTAGACGTAGAGTGTGACTGTTAGAAGTGGAGAGTGACGAGTGACGAGTGGCGAGTGACGAGTGGTGAGTGGCAAGTGACGAGTGGCAAGTGAC
This sequence comes from Octopus bimaculoides, assembly GCF_046866305.1. NCBI lineage: Eukaryota > Metazoa > Mollusca > Cephalopoda > Octopoda > Octopodidae > Octopus > Octopus bimaculoides. Next base: position 16,305,862 of record NC_142945.1, on the reverse strand, counting down.
ATGTGTCTGGTGTATGCGCAGTATAATGATTGTGATATGTAGTGATATGTAAACGTGAAGTGAGACTAATTTAAATATACCTTGTAGATATAGGATGCTTTTATAAAATGTTCGCTATGACTACTGAATATAGGGAGTCCTGATAGATGTTGGGAGAAAGTCTGGATGACATCGGGTGTGGCTCTGGTAGCTGTAGTGTATATTTTTTATATGCCAGCTATTCTTGGTAGATGTAGAATTTGATTGTAAGATGTCGAGAGTATCTAGCATATACAGTGTGCATGATGATCATTCGGTGTACTACGGCACTCCGTCGGTTACGACGACGAGATTCCAGTTGATCCAATCAACGGAACAGCCTGCTCGTGAAATTAACGTGCAAGTTGCTGAGCGCACTCCACAGACA
>NC_142945.1:16292956-16297956 GCF_046866305.1 Octopus bimaculoides | reverse complement strand
ATTCTAGTGACGAACAACCCATGATTAATAATAATAATAATAATAATAATAATAATAATAATAATAATAATAATAATAATAATAACAATAATGACAATAATAATTCTTTCTACTAAAGGCACAAGGCCTGAAATTTTGAGGGAAGGGACTTGTCGATTATACATCGATCCCAGTGTTTCACTGGTACTTAATTTATCCACTCCGAAAATATGTAAGGCAAAGTCGGCCTCGGCGGAATTTGAAATCAGAACGTAAGGATGGACGAAATACCGCTAAGCATTTTACCCTGTGTGCTAACGGTTCTGCCAGCTCACCACCTTCAGTAACAATAATAATAATAATAATAATAATAATAATAATAATAATAATAATAATAATAATAATAATAATAATAATAATAATAATAATAATAATAAAGGCATGACACTAGAAAATTTGAAGGAAAGGAACAGTTTCTTAAATACAGCCCAGTAGTTGAGTTATTATAATTTTATTTTCTGAGCTCGAACGGATGAAGGGCAAGGTCAACCTCAGCGGGGTTTGAACTCACAAAACAAGGAGGTAAAGCTGACAATAAAAACAACAGCCGTTTCGAATATGGCGGAATAGCGAAAAAAAGTACAACGCCACACTAAAATTCTGACATGTTTTCTTATTTATTTCATTTTTTTTTTTTCCAAGTTTCGTCCCTAGATTTTCCGAGTTCGCAAGTTCGCATTCTCCAAAACGAAGTCGATATTAAACCAGTATTTGCTATTCATTCTGTCCCCCTCCGGGGTGGGGTGGGGGGTGGGGGGTTACCAATCATACTCTGGTATCAATCAAGTCGATCGACTCAACTGAGTGTTCTCCCTTGCAAGTATATGGCCTTGTACCAATGTAAGATATCAATAACAAGAACAACAAAACCACCACCACCACCACCACCACCACCACAACAACAACAACAATAATAATAATAATAATAATAATAATAATAATAATAGTATATATAGGCAGGAAGTTAGGAATGACGAGTTTTGTGGCAAAAGTGGCTATGATGCACTGTGTCATTCATGCATATCCCGAGGAGGCCATTTACGGGGCGGAAGTGGAAGTGGTTTCTACCGGGAAACGAAAGATACTCGTAGACTCAGCTCTCTCTCAAGAACAGACTGTCACATCACATAGAAGTAGTAGTAGTAGTAGTAGTAGTAGTAGTAGCAGCAGCAGCAGCAGCGGCGGCAGCGGCGGCGGCAACAACAACAACAACAACAGCAGCAGTAATAGCAGCAGCAGCAGCACCAGCAGCAACTTTGAAGCTTTAAATGCAGGCCAGTCGCTGGAAAAGGGTGTGCGTTTGATTTTCAAGAATTGCAAACTCTGCATTAAACGACTAATATTTTTTTTTTAATAATAATGATAAAAACAGCAACAATTATTTTTGTTGTCGTGGTTGTTGTTGTTATTGTTGTTGTTCTCTATTATTATTATTATTATTATTATTATTATTATTATTATTATTATTATTAAATCGTGAGTAGTAAAGACAGTGATAAAGGTGTTTAGAAAAATTCAAAATTTCCAGTAACTGGAAAGAGGATATGATGATCATATAATGATTATAGTACTGATTTCAATGATGATGATGTCGAAAATTATGGTTGTAAGTGGTGGTGACTATGGTTGCTGTTGTTGTTGTTTCTGTTGTTGTTGTTGTTGTTTTATGGTGATTATGGAAGGCGATTATGTCAAAGGTGGTAATTATGGTATTGGTGAGGATGATTATAATAACATTCAGCAATAATGATGATGATGATGATGATGATGATGATGATGATGATGGTGATGATGATGATGATGATGATGATGATGATGATGATGATGATGATGATGATGATGATAATTTCTGTATCGTTCCAATTTTAGAATATGTACTGCAGAAGTCAGTACGACGACGACGACAACAACAACAACAACAACAACAACAACAATATTAATAATAATAATAATAATAATAATAATAATAATAATAATAATAGGTTGTGCCTGTAATAACTGGTGCATTGGAAACTGTAAGTAAAGATATAGAGAAACGGTTGAAGGAGATTGGAATAGAATGTCCTGTAGAGCTTCTACAGAAAGTTTACCACTTAGGGACCAGGAAAGATTATCAGGGGGTTCTTAAACACTTGAAAGACTATTGAAAGTTTGTGGGTACCTGAGGTTACAGGTAGTAATCCGCTACCCACATAAATTAAGAATGAACCTGAATCACGGAAAATACTCGACGAGAAATGGAAGAAAATTTGAAGAAAGAAGAAAAATAAACACAATGATAATAATAATGATAATAATAATGATAATGATAATAAAAATAATTGAAATAGAAATAGTGCAAGTACTTACCATCTTTGTTGGATTGTAACAAGTGTTTCCCGTAAAGGACGTTATCATGGGAACATGAATCCAGAACACCACATTGATTAGTCTGAACATCATCTATTTTAAGAGTTGGTGATTTTTTGGAGGAGGTACTGAGAATTAATGAGGAAATCAAGTTGCCCCAGATGTGTGTGGTTTGGAAACAAGCTAAGAAAATTCCATGAAACCGGAAGATCTCGTATTCAAGAATGTCCTTCCGTACGCGGGCGGAATCGAAAGCCAATTTGAGGATATAGGAAACCTCAGCGCGCCACAAAATACCCTGTCCGAACCCGGCCAGCAAGGCACTGGGGATGAGTGTGTAGAAAAGTGGATGAAAGTTTGCTCCCACCCATACAATGTCACAAAACATCCCCAGGGCGAGGGCCCACTTGGCAGTTAGTTTATTGATAATGGATGGGGCTGCCAGACAGGTGACCAACATCATGCCATGCACACAGCTCATGCAAATTATACCCAGGTATCCTTCGGAATTGATGGAAGACTGCAGGTTTTGAATCGCGCAAAATGCCGAGAAAGTTAAAATGAAGCTGATACAAATCAGCACAAGGTTCTTTTTAAAAGTGAACACAACAAATGGTGCAATAGTTCCGTCTTCACTTGGACAAGCACTCTCCTCGGGTTCCTGAAACACGACGTGAGAATTGCGTGTGTCACGCTTGGGTTTCCGCCTCTCCTTTTTTGTACTGTTACTTACCAAACTGCTATTTCTCTGCACTTCGCCCGGCTTTAGCGCCAGTTCGGGCGCCGTCAATCTATTCTGGAACGATTCTAATTCGACATCCTCAATTTTTCGGGTTGCTTTCATATAGCTTTCTTTACGCTTTCTCTGAAGCATTCCGTCAATGAAATCATCGGTCTGTTCAAGGACATCAGCATTCTCCCTGCGTACAGCATGTCGATAGCTCTCGCTCCGTTGTCGATTGACTTGCGTTGCATAAAGGTAGCTCGGACGACGGGGCCGATACAAACCGAAACCCATTCCAATACCACTGCTAATACCACCCATATCCCAAGGTGACAGAGACATTTTCCTAGAACGCGGTTCAGGCGGCGGTGGGCCACCTTCGCAGCTATAACCATCCACTCGTAAATCCATGGTTGAAACAGATATTACATCCTATGTGAACCGTTGCTGTTGCTATACCGGCCATATTAAACAAGAAAGAACGGCGTCCTCCTTCCTCGTTCGCCCGAATGGAAGGAAGGAGATTGCAGATGACGGTGTGTACTTGTATGTTTGTCTGTTTCTATGTCTGTGTTTGTTTCTTTGTCAGTGTGCATACGTCTATGTGTGAGTGTCTAAGAAAGTGTATATGTAAGTTATGTGCGTGTGTGCTGTGTGTGTGTTTGAATGAGTGTTATGTGTATCGTCTTCGTTCTTCCCTGGCGTAGCAGCCGACCTTACAATCTCCCTCGACAGTATTTCTTCTTGTCCCTGCTGACCGACAGGAAAATCCGAGGGTCAGTATGAGGAAAGGACCCCGAAAAGGCGCTTACATCGCGCACCACTTTAATCCTGTTCTCCATATCTTGCGGGAGAGTCCATTGAGAGAGGCAGAGAGAGAGAGAGACTGAGGGAAAAGGAAGGGGAGGAACAGAAGATAAAAGAGAGAGAGAGAGACTGAGGGAAAAGGAAGGGGAGGAACAGAAGATAAAAGAGAGAGAGAGAGACTGGGGGAAAAGGAAGGGGAGGAACAGAAGATAAAAGAGAGAGAGAGAGACTGGGGGAAAAGGAAGGGGAGGAACTGAAGATAAAAGAGAGAGAGAGAGACTGAGGGAAAAGGAAGGGGAGGAACAGAAGATAAAAGAGAGAGAGAGAGAGAGACAGACAGACAGACAGACAGGCAAACAGAGTGAGCGTCACTTACTGAGGCTGGAAACTGTGCGCGTAGATGTGTACATGTGTGCACGTGTGTACAGATATGTGTGTGTACATATGTGAGTACATACGTGTGTGAGTGTGTGTGTGTGTGTGTGCACATGAATATGGATGCGCGTGTGTCTGTGTGTCTGAGTGAATATCGGTTATTTTTCTCCCTCTCTCTCTCTGTTCTTCGCTTTTCCTCATTGCATGTGCGTGCGCGTGCGCACGAATGTGTATATCGCTGAGATAGGAAGGAGCAAGAGGGGTCAGAGGTAGGAGGAGGAGGAGGAGGAGGAGGAGGAGGAGGAGGAGGAGAAGAGTGAGGGAAAAAGAGAATGAGTGAGTGAAGGAATGTATGTGAGGAATGGTGAGAAGATGAGTGAGCGTAAAGAGAGAGAGAAGGAGTGAGAGAGAGAAAGAGAGAGAGGAAGGATGAGAATGAGAGAAAGAAAGAGAGGGATAAACATCGAAAGAAGAAGATTTGAGGGGGAGGAGGAGAGCAAGGAGAGTAATAGCCGACGAGAGAAGCTCTGCATAGTAGCAACAACAGCAACAACAGTGGTACAAGTAGCAGCAGTATATGCAACAGTAACAGCAGCAGCAGCAGCAGAAGCAGCAGTAGTAGTAGTAGTAGTAGTAGTAGTAGTAGTAGTAGTAGAAGAAGAAGAAGAAGAAGAAGAAGAAGAAGAAGAAGAAGAAGAAAAAGAAG
>NC_142945.1:16282956-16290456 GCF_046866305.1 Octopus bimaculoides | reverse complement strand
CGAAAGTCTTGCATAACTTTACTGTTCCGCTTACAAATGGTATTTGTAATTTGTGAGTCAGTTGGTTAATTTCTTTCTCTGAAAATCCAAGCCTATCCAGACTGATAGTTAGGCATTTACTTACAAAGTCAAGTGCATCAATTGTTATTGGTAGCAATGAAAATTTGTAATGTGGATATAGAAGCTGGAGATTTCGAGGCAGTTGTCCATAGTCATCTTTTTTCTCTTTGATTTTCAGAGAGATATTCACATTAGCAGGACAGCTGACCTCTAGGCGGTACATATTTTTGCTTGGGAGTCCGCAGGTGCTACATCTGGTGAATAGGGTGGGTGCGGAAGTGATACAATGTTGTTTTTGGCGAGAAACTCACAAGTGAAGAATTCAATTTTTCGCGCTCCACAGATCCGGTTGCTTTTGCAGAATGTCCTCCTTCAAAACGTCGAAATAAAACTCTCTATTGACGGTCTGGCTCTGGGGGACGAATTCTCGATGCAGAATACCACATATTTGGGTGGGGGGGGGGGGGGTGACGCTCGTGGCAAGTCTTCCAGATAGCTCATCGTCTTCCAGGGACGCTCTTCCGTTTTAAAGCGCCCATGCCATTCGAGACATTGCGTACGATCCATTGTCTCGTCGCCGTAAGCTTGCCGAAGCATGTTCAATGTCTATGTAGCAGATTTCCCAAGTTTAACCCCAAATTTTACGTTGGTTCTTTGTTCCTGTCCATCACAAAATCGCAGACTACAGCATACACGTGATCACAAAAACACAAATTTTACAACTTGCGAAGTCACTCGGCACACTGCCTCATGAAGGTCACTGATAGCTCTCACTGCGCACGCAACCGTGTACTGCCATCTGTTGGTGAGCTACAAAACTAGTCCGGGAACGCTTTGTTACCACCTCGTAATAACACCTGTTGGGGTCCTAGCTATGGCTTAGCTAGCATATGTGATGACATTCCATCTGAACGTGGAGACGCAGAAATACCCTTGATTGGTGCCAGGACGCACTGTAAAACCACTGGGAGTAAGACCCTCCTCGCTGTTTTCACAGCATCCTTCTAGGACAGGGACAGTTTGATGCAAAACCTGCGGTTTTTTGTGATTGCTGGTCGCTGGATACTAATCACGGACATTCAGAGGGTGGTACTCGTGCTCTACAGCGTTTATTCCAATAATCCAATGACAAAGAGATGTCTCTTTATGGTGACCTCATTTGTTATTCCATCTATTGAAAGTGCTGTGGCAATTACAGAGTGACGACGTGTGCAGACCTAACCATTTTGAGGCGCACAACAACTTTCGACTATTACCTATGCTTCAAACTACACTGATCTTCCACGGGAGTGAACAGCAATCTGAGAGATCATAGACAGAAGGTAAAAAAATGTCACTTGCAGAGGCAGTTACGAAAGACTACCAAGACCAAATGCCCAGGAAAACTGACGAAAGAAGTCTTGTTTCAACAGGACAGCTTCAACACACACGTTTTTAGTTTTGATGGCTGTTGTGCGTGACTGTGGCTTTGAACTGGTCCATAACCCACAATGTTGTCTTGATTCGACTCATCTGTTTCCTAACTTGAAAAAAAAAAACAAAAAAAACAACAACAAAAGACACTTGACTGGAAACCAGTATCACAGTGATGATGTCATATCTGCTCTTGATGACAATTTTTTGCCAACAGGATGAAAGCTTTTATACCAATGGGATCCAAGCAGTGCAACACCAATTGGAGAAGTGTGTGAACTGCAACGGAGAATATGTAAAATGAAGCGCATTTGGTCACATTCGATGATAGTATCTTGGCCAGCCTACGAACTTTTCAACCAACCCTCGTGTGTTTGTATATATACATATACATACACACACACACACACACATACATACATACATACATACATACATACATACATACATACATACATACATATATACATATATATATATATTTATATACACATATATATATATGTATATATATATATATATGCATATATATATGCATGTTTATATATATATATGTATATGTGTGTGTATATATATATATATATATATATATATATATATATATATATATATATATATATATATGGGAGAATGTACGAAAAAACAACAGACGAGGACAGGTGGTGTAAATAACAAAAGGATGTATTAGTATGACGCTCGGGAATACGGAAAGTCTTTGACGTTTCGAGCTACGCTCTTCAACAGAAAGAATACGGAGACAAGGAGAAAAACACGGAGGAAAAAAATTTGAATAGTGTTCAGTCAACGGTCAATCATAATAATAATGGCTGACCGTAAGTTAGAAATTCTTTTTTCAGGAGAGCTAAGAAAAGGGGGAGATAGCAAACGGTGATCGAAGAACGAGGGGCTGTGTGTGTGGGAGATAGGATGCTGGTGATCTTGACGTATGTAGTGTGAAAATGGGGAAGGGAGAAAGGAGTTGGTCAGTTGTAGTGTGTGCGTGGTGTGATGCGAGGGTATTGGTGTGATGTGATGTGAGGGTGTTGGGAGGTGGGGGGGGCATGGGTGGAGTGTGGGTTAGGCTGAGGGTGGGGTAGAGGTAGGGGTATGTGGGTAGGGGTGGGTGGTGGGTGTAAGGAATTGGATGGGGTGGAGTGGGAAGGTAGAGTAGGAGTGTGTTGGAGTGTGGTGGGATGAGCTTATGAGGGGGTGTTGACGATGAAGGGGGAAGGGGATGTAAGAGAGGGGGAAGGTGGGTATGGGAGGTTAGAGAAAGAGAGGAAGAGAGGAGAGAGGGTGGGTATAAGAGAGGGAAGGTGGATGTGAGAGAGGGGGAAGGTGAGTATGGGGGGAGAAAGAGAAGAAGAGAAAGAGAGAGAGGGAAAGAGAGAAGAGAGTGAGAGAGTAAGGGTGAGAGAGTAAGAGTGTAGAGAGTAAGAGTGAGAGAGAGGGAAAGAGAGAAGAGAGTGAGAGAGTAAGGGTGAGAGAGTAAGAGAGTAAGAGTGTAGAGAGTAAGAGTGAGAGAGTAAGAGTGAGAGAGTAAGAGTGAGAGAGGGGGGAGTACGAGAGAAGAGAGTGAGAGAGAGTAAGAGAGAGGAGAGAAAGAGTAGGGGTGAAGAGAAGTGGGAGTGAAGAGAAGTAGGAAGAGAAGTTGGAGTACGAGAGATGTAGCAGTGAAGAGAAGTAGGAGTGAAGAGAGGTGAAGAGACGTACAAAGAAGTAGGAGTCGGAGCAGGAGGGGAGGTGGGGAGGGGGAGAGATGGGTGGTAGGAGGGAGGGTGGGGGAGAGAGGCAGGAGGAGGGGTTAGATGAAGAGGAGAGGGGAGCGAAGAGAGAAGATTAATCCCTGTTCACGGCGCAAACGGGATTAATCTGGGAGGTTGGGTTGGGGAAGAAGCTGTGGACCAGGAGGTCCCGTAGGTTGTGGGCTCGTTTGAAGGAGGGGAGGGGTCGATTAGGGAAGATGTGGGAGGTGGAGGGGTCGGACTGGAGGCGCCGAAAAGCTCGGAGAATGGAGCGTTGGAGGGGTAGGGTGGTGGGATGGTAGGTGAGGGGAAGAGGGAGGCGGGAAATGGCAGGGCGGGTTCGGGGGGAGAGAGCAGATATATACACAGGGTGGCCCAAAAGTAGGTTTATAGTTATTCAACTATCTCTTTCACATTCATATATTAACAGTTTAGATCTTAATTATTAAAAAAATATGAAGTCATTATTCTATGCTAATTTAGTTAATTTTGTCAAGCTCCCTTTTCAGTTTGTAAGATAGAAATTTAAATGTAATAAAATGTTTTAAAAGAAATTTAAAGTACCTACGTGATGACTGTAAACCTACTTTTGGGCCAGCTTGTATACATAAAGAAAAGTTGGGGGTTACCGTACGAGTAAAAATATAAGAAAAAGAATCTGGAAATGCAGGCGTCTTTTAAAAGTATCTATTAATTTAACCGGTTTGCCTTATTTAAACAGAGTTGCAACTCTGTTTATAACTGCCAAACCCCAGCCAGATGCAAGACCCTTAAAAGCAAGATCCGAGAAGTTTAAATGGTCTGCTGCATATTTTATCTTCTTGTCAAAGACTCTATTACTTGATCGGGATATATTCATGTAAACTAATTTTCATCTTATCATTATAAAACAAATTTATTACCTGAACTGAAATTTTATGTATATTTTCCCGATTTACGGGCATAATTTTAAAAATATATATTTTCCCGATTTACGGATATAATTTTTTTTTTAATGTTTTCCCGATTTACGAGCATAATTTGAAAAAAATTATCAAAGGCGAATTTGTTGTTATGACTGTTTGATTCGCTATAGACCTTAGAATGTGCTCACGTGATCTCTGCTTTTTCTAGCATACTAAACGACCACGTAGAGGATGGACTAACTTTGAGCTTATTTAAAAGACAGAGGTTAAGACAGCGTAAAATAATGAAAGAAATATTTACTGAACGATTGAGTAGTATTTGGCTAATATAGGATACAAAAGAAACTTAGACATAACATCAAAAAAAAATTATCAATGAACTATAAAAAGGACAACACAAACAGAACGAAATTTAACAAAGTATTAATTTAACGCTTTAATGGAAAGAGAAAGTGTTTTAACGTTTCGGGTATATGTAGGCGTGTTGTGTGTGTGTGTGTGTGTGTGTGTGTGTGTGTGTGTGTGTGTGTGTGTGTGTGTGTGTGTGTGTGTGTGTGTGTGTGTGTGTGTGTGCGTGTGTATGTGTATACGACGAGTTTCTTTCAGTTTCTGTCTACCACATCCACTCACAAGACTTTGGTCGGCCCGAGGCTACAGTAGAACGCACTTTCCCAAGGTGCTACGCAGTGGGACTGAAACCGGAACCATGTGGTTGGAAAGCCCCACTTGCCCCTATATATATATATATTTCAAAAATTTAACAAAAGCACAAGAAATGGAAAATTTTATGAAAACGTAACGAACAGAAAATTCGTAGCTTATTCCTTCCTTATCATTCAACGTCAAAAATATCATTACAATTTCGCGCCTTGGTGGTACCAGTGTCGAAAAGCCACTGGGAATAGCTAACGAATGCGCAGGACAACGACGAAAGCAAACACAACAAAATAAAGCATACTTGTACAAAAAAAAAACATAGAAAAAATGCCGTGCGGCCACAAATATATCCATACTATTCTAGCCAACTACAAGAAATGTTGAAAAATACCGATTTTTAAAGGTAGAAGTCCTCTAAAAGTTCTGAGCAAAAATTACGCGTAACTTAATAAACGATTTCGACAAACATATTATTTTTTAGCAACACACTCAACAGAAGAAAATATCTGTTGGCCTTTACAATAATCCAGCGAAATTCTGAAGAATTTGCTGTCTGGATTATAGGCTGACTGTGTAGAATTTGATCTCATGAAATGTTCTTACAACACGATAACTGAATTTTAAGTTACAAACTGAAAAACGTTGGCATAAAAGCAAGTTTCGGTATCGGGATTTCCGGTTCCTGAAAGGCCAAAGTTAAATTGAACAGCACTATCTGGAAAATCTGTGGTAATAAGTAGGTTGCCGAAAGACATCGTTCTAGATCTGTTTTTGTATATCATAACGTTATCAAATGTCAACAAAAATATCAGATACACTCATCAGCTTAAGCACACCACATCACATCTACTACATATACCCACTATGCAGACGACGCGAAATTTTCCACGCTCACCAGTAATGCAGACGTCACGAAATCTGCCATACTCACCGACAATGCAGACGACACCAAATCTGTCACACTCAGCAGCTATGCGGAAGGCGCCAAATTGATATTAGAGTTCAAGACAAGCGATGATATACATGTTATACAACAAGACTTTGAAGACTTAATACAAAATAACTGAAACAAGTCTTTTAACGTCTTAACGTTTCATGTACTCCATTCAAGAAATGAGTCATGTAACCAAATGTTCTATCTTCCTTCAAGCAATGAAACATTCGAAAACTCTGACCTGAGCTTATACTTCAGACACAGCTGTGTTTTATGTTTTTATAATCATAATTACAGACTGTCAACAACCTATGATAGGTCAATGGCTGGATACTAAGAATATCTTTTAGAAAAGAACTGACAGTGGTGTTGACTTTCTGGAAATTATCTCGTTTTGTGCACGATCTGATAACTGCTCAAAAGTTTAGTCCCCTTGCAGCCTTCCTACCAACTGGAAAGATTTTCAAAAAGCATTTAAACCCAGGAATAGGAAAAGAAATAATAACGGTTTCAAATTTTGGCTCACGGGTAGCGATTTTTGTTGGGAGAGAAAATGCGATTACATTGAGCGCAATACTTGACTGGTACTTATTTTATCGACCCCGAAAGAATAAAAGGCAAAGTCAATGGCGGCAGAACTTGAACTCAGAATGTTAAGACGGACGAATGTTAATGCCGCTAATAATTTTGTCCAACGTGCTAAAGGTTCTGCCAGCTCGTCAACATCAACAACAGCGTATGTATGTATGTATGTATGTATGTATGTATGTATGTAAACGTGAAAATATGTATGTTTTGTTTTATGTGTGTATTCTCATGCATATCTAGATATGCTCATATATATTTAAATGATACACTTCTGGAAAGTTTTACAGATTTTTACTGTTCCAGTGATGGCTTGGATCTGTAGTCTTTGAATCAGCTTTCTCTTTTCTGGTTTTGAGAAACCTAATTTCTCAAGATTGGCATCTAGGCAGTGTGAAACATATCCCGGTGCCCCGATAATCACAGGTGTACATCTGAAATTGTAATCTGGATAGAGCAACTGCAGATTTCTCTGCAGTTCAGCACAGGTATTCTCTTTTTTACTGGTCTTCAACTTTATGTTAACAACCGCTGGGCGGCTGATTTCCACAACTGTACACAGTTTCTCTTCTCTGTCCAAAAAATCATTATATCAGGTCTATTGTGTTTACACTTTATTGAGGTCTTCACTGGTACATTCCACCAGTACTCCTTTTTATTATGAGTGGCTATGGCTTCTACCATATTGTGAGTTCTTATTTCTTTGTTCTTGAGGTTATCCTTTCGACGGATCTCCTTCTTCAGCGCTCTTGCTACATCATGTCTCACCGGTAGATAACATCGTGATGATATTTTTGGACAACTGCTTATGATGTGGGTGATATGGGCAGTATGCATGTATGTATGTATGTATGTATGTATGTACGTCTATCTATCTATCTATCTATCTATCTATCTATCTATCTATCTATCTATCTATCTATCTATCTATCTATCGTCAGTGTATCATATATCCGAAAACGAAACACACTTTAAAGCAGAGAGCAGTATTGTATTTATATGCTGTTGAGCCTATGTCCGGTCATAGAGTGACCAATGATTTCGCGTCCATAAAGTGCTTAGCCTATGGACGACTCGTCAGACTCTAATGGCGAAGGCCATATAGTTCTTCAAACTTCAGAGGTACAGATTCGTTACAGTCAGTTAGAAAACAAAGAATAAACAATCCGGGTCGGTGAGATGAGGTTATCCCCCTTAGATT
>NC_142945.1:16250456-16270456 GCF_046866305.1 Octopus bimaculoides | reverse complement strand
TATATATATATATATATTACATGCACACACATATGTATACATACATATATATATATATATATATATATATATATATATATATATATACATACATATGAATACATGTAGTCTTATGTGTATATGCATGTACCTAGATATGTATATATGCAGGTGTGTTTGTGTGTGTGTGTGTGTGTGTCTCTGTGTTTGTGTCTGTGTGCGTGCGATGTGTGTGAGTATGTGCGTGTGAGCATGTGCGTGTGTACATGCGTGCGTTTTGTATGTTGATATGTTTGTACGTGTACAGGACTTGGAGGTATGAAATGCATCAGAGAAGACAGCGAAAATAAGCCAAGAATTAATAATATAAGTGAGGTAAGCATGACTGAAGGGCGTGGCAATGAAACAATGACAGGGGAGAAGGAAGGAGTGGGATGGATGGGGGGGGGTGTAGACAGGGTGAAAGAGAGGAGGGGATGAAATGAGAGGGGTCAGAGGTGGTTTAGTTGCGTGAATGAAACAGTGAGTCACTCACCTTTTCAGCAGTCTCTCTCTCCCTCTTTCTCTTTCTCTCACTCTCCCTCTTTCTCTTTCTCTCACTCTCCCTCTTTCTCTTTCTCTCACTCTCCCTCTTTCTCTTTCTCTCACTCTCCCTCTTTCATCTATCTATCTATCTATCTATCTATCTATCTATCTATCTATCTATCTATCTATTATATACATTTAGTATTATTATTTTATTCTTTTATTTGTTTCAGTCATTTTGACCGCGGCCATACTGGAGCACCGCCTTTAGTCGAACGAATCTACCCCAGGACTTATTTTTTTGTAAGCCTGGTACTTATTCTGTCGGTTTTTATTTCTGAACCGCTAAGTTACGGGGACATAAACACACCAACATCAGTTGTCAAGCGAATGTGGGAAGGACAAATACAGACACACACAAACACACACATAAATACATACATACATACATATATATATATATATATATATATGTGTGTGTGTGTGTGTGTGTGTGTGTGTGTGTGTGTGTGTGTGTGTGTGTGTGTGTGTGTGTGTGTGTGTGTGTGTGTGTGTGTGTGTGTGTGTGTATGAAAATATATATATATATATATATATACATATACACACACACGACGGGCTTCTTTCAGTTTCTGTCTACCAAATCCACTTACAAGGCTTTTTTCAACCCGAGGTTTAGGTAGAAGACACTTGCCCAAGGTTCCACGCAGTGGAACTGAACCCGGAGCCATTAGTATATACAATTTACATACATACGTATTATATACATATATGTATAAATGTATATTACAAACACACATACATATTTGTATACATGTTATATTATAAATATATACATTTCGTCTGTCTTTACGGTTTTCTAGTGTCAGTGACGTCTATATCTCTATATCTCTTTATCCATCTCTCTATATCTCTCTCTCTCTGTCTCTATCTATCTATCTATCTATCTATCTATCTATCTATCTATCTATCTATCTATCTATCTATCCATCCATCTATCTATCTATCTATCTATCTACCTATCTATCTATCTATCTGTCTGTCTGTCTCTATCTTATTTATCTAACTAGTTAGCTCACTCTCCCCCTCTCTCTATATCTCATTCACTCTCTATTGTTTTCACTTTGATTTTTCAAACGCTATTGTTTTCACTTTAAGTTCAATTGCTATTGTTTTCACTTTAAGTTTTCAATCGCTATTTACAAGCAACAACGACAAATTACTGACAGAAAGAAGTTCACAATTACTGATGAAAGTTATTTCATTCATAATTTACGGACAATCCATACACTTCATTAAATTTGCCTACAAATTTCTTATTTGCTTTTGCAACGTTTTGTGGGTTTTTTTTTGTTTGTTTGTTTTTTTGACGGAATAACTGATAAAAGTAAGTTCACAATCTACTGACAGAACTAACTTCAAAAATTTCATTTAAATCAATACACTTAGTTAATTTCCCTAAAAAATTCTTATTTACTTTTGCAACGGTTTTGTGCTTTTCTGCTGTTAACGGTTTTTCTCTGGTTCCTTCGATACTGGTTCTTTGGTTCACTAAGTGACAAATTTCGCTTCAACCCGTACAAATCTTTATTTTCTGCAAAACTTTCTTATTTACTTTCTGTCCGTCATATTAAGAACTATAATTTCTGTTACCCAGTTATTTTCATTGTGTACTATCTTCTGCACCCGTGTATTTCTGTATACATATATAACCATGCCTAGAAAGAAAGTCTCAGATTTGTCTACAATCTCAAGTTCAGCCAAAAGAATGTCTCTGTCCAAGGGACGAGAGACAGCTGCAGAAAGGGAAGCACGCCAAGAAACGAACAGACTGTACTCTACAAAAGCCAGAGTATCTCAATGTGATGAACAGAAGTATGCATGGCTGACAAGGAATAGGATCTGCACTGCAGAACGAAGAGCAGTTGCAACAGCTCAGAGAAGCAACTTCTATAAAGCAAGCTTTCAATTATGATCCAGCAGTTCATTATGCAGATGACACTAGAGTTTCAATTGGTGCAATGACAACTGAGTGCATACATTGTAAAGCAAGGAAGTGGCCTTGAGAGACATCTGCACTGTGCTGCAGTGGTGGAAAGGTTAAACTCACTGCAATCCCCCAACCTCCAGAGCCATAGAAGAAACTGTTGTCATCAACTGACCAAGATTCCAAGCACTTCCAAAACAAAATTAGACAATACAACGCTGCACTACAAATGACGTCATTTGGAGCCACAAGAGATTTAACTGAGCTAGGATTCATGCAAACTTTCAAGATCCAAGGTCAGATTTATCATCGGAATGACTGTCTATTACCTCTGTCAAATGAATCACCAAATCGGTCTTTCATTGTTTATAATCTATACCTGTTTTTTTGATTATGAAATAAGCTACACAAAACGTGTTTTTGAATTACGTGTATCTACTTTATATACATTTCACTTAATGTTTATGTTCCATGCTGGCGTGGGTTGGAGAGTTATCAATGTAGAAAGTTGGTATCTCAGCTACTAGCAGTTAAGACCTGCGTGATCTAGACGGCGTTTTTAAATTTCAGTATTCTCTTTAACCCGGGCAACGCCGAGTATTTCTGCTAGTGTGTACGTACATATATACACATGTGTGTGTATGTGTGTGCATATATATATATATATATATATATATATATATATATATATATATATATATAAACTGGCACTCCGTCGGTTTCGACGACAAGGGGTACAATGTGTGGTGGAAAACAGTCTATTGAGTAGGCGTCTGCCGTGTTGGGGCGTGCATGTTTGTTTGTGGGTGCGTTAGTATATGCTCAGGTCAAATTCTTTACCGGACTCCAAGGTATTGGGTGGATTACCCCTACACACACCACATGCACACATAAGTGTCCCACAACCTTAACCAATGCATAAAAGAAAGAAGACACGAACGAAGGACATACACATTTCCCACAAACACTTTCAGACACCTCTTACCGATTTGCAACATAACCACCCCAATGGCGATGTTTTCGCACCAGGGGACATAACTCTTAACTCGATTCCCTACTCGTTACGTTTCATCATTTTTTTCATAGTAATCACAAACCGGATGTGTCTATTTACGTCCAACAACAGAGAGCAGTTCCTGTATTTCATTCCATATCGGCTACTCTGATGAGCCAGGGTTACATAATCGGATTGTTACCTAACACTCCGTTGAATCCCTTGCGCGAAACCGATTGGTATGATCGATCGTAATGGATATATATAATATTGTACACCTTGGCCAATATACCCACCCTATTGACAGATATACGAGTGCATTTTCTCCTGACTTATGGACTCTTAGACAACTTACACACCTACGCACACGCTGCCACACACAGCAGAGTATATTGAATCTTGTCTTGTGTCATATATATATACACATACGTATATATATATATATATATATATATATATATATATATATATATATATATATATATAGAGAGAGAGAGAGAGAGAGAGAGAGAGATACACATACATACATATATATACCTATATATATATATGTACACACACACACGTATATATGTACGTATGCATGTATATATATATATATATATATATATATATATATATATATATATGCAGGTACTTATATAATTATATGCACAGGCATGGATAGCATTGCATATCCGCATCTTATTCTGTATTGAACTTCATGAATGTTTTACATATTTTCACAGTATCTACCGTTGGCAATTTACAGTTGTATTCTGATAAGACGTGTTCTTTCTGATTTTAGGAGACCCCCCTCCTCCTCTACCTTTACAACATTGATATTGAGTCATGTAGCCAAGCGTTTGAATAATTAATGGTAGAAATGTAAAGCTGTAGTCAAAGTGGAGTAACAGCAGATTGCTCGTTACTTCGGCATAGATGTTTTCTTTTTCACTAATTTTTAACTTTACTTTGACATCTGCTGGGCAACTGATTTCATCTACTGTGCATAGTTTCTTTTCCAAGTCCCAGATCATTATGCCTAGTATACTGTGTATTCTTTCAAATTAAGTATGATAATGCTCTCCACGTCAATGCAGCTTCGCATTTTCGTGCCCTCAGGATTATCCTTTCCTCGAATTTCATTTTATAGTGTTCTGGCAACGACATGATGTCTTATAGGTAAGTAATTCCTTGCAGACACTTTCGGATGGGTGACTGTCTCAGTGCTAATTCCCCAGATACTGTATCGGTTGTTGCATTTTGGTGGATTATCTGCATCCCTAAACTACATCCCTGCCGTTTTTATGCATCAGGTATGTTGTTGTTACTTCCTGCTCCTGTATTACAGAAGCACATCCATCCAAGTCGGTGGTTCTCAACTATTTTTCTCTAACTGAACCCCTTCGATTAGCATTTTATTCTAGTGGAACCCCCATAGTAATTTGATGTTTAAAAACTAGTCTTATAGATATTTCTTTTAAAATTCCTATTTTGTTTTTCACACATTCATTTGTATAGGCTTGCAGTAGCAGTCTCTAAGAGAATATGTTGCAGTGGCCAGAAACATGTTTACCTCTGTAAAACGTTAGAGAAACAAACTAACTGCTTCTTGCAATAAATACATCTCTCTCTCTCTCTCTCTCTCTCTCTCTCTCTCTCTCTCTCTCTCTCTCTCTCTCTCTCTCTCTCTATCTATCTATCTATCTATCTCTCTCTCTGCTTATGTGAACGAGCATATTTCTCTTTCTGTGTATGAGAGGAAGAAAAGTGTTTATGTCAATAGTATTCAATTAATAAATTGCAAAGTCTCTTTCTCTCTCGCTCTCTTTCACTCACTCTATCTCTCGGTATGTGTATATTTCTGATCACGCATGCATGCATGTGCCTGTGTTTGTGTATATGTGTATGTGTGTATATGTATGTGTGCATGAGTGAATGTGTTTCTAGCGCCAAAATGCCAAAATGTACTGCTGCCAAAACAGGTTCTATGTCCAGTTAGCTGTGCTAAATCTCCACCATCCCAACAGCCGCGCCCGATCGTCTCTTTACGGTTTAAATACAGTTATACCAAAATAAAAACCTCTTCAACATTTTAGGACAAAAGCGTGAATCACCGAGACCCTTCTAAGAGAACTATTGTTGGTAGATGACAGCACACTAATCGCTCATACACCACAGAAATCGAAATTAAAAAGAAGAAAGGCTGTTCTATCCAATCTCTTTTTCGACAGAAAGGAAGAATGAGAGTTGATGACATTAATCTGAAAATTGAGAAAATTTTTACGTATCTTGGAAGTACAATATCAGCAACCGGATATGTTGACACTAAATTACAAAATAGGATGACGAAGGCAAACACTATTTCGATAACTTCGTCTGCAGCTGCGAAACAATCACCATTTTTCAAGTGAAAAATCTATAAAGCAGTCTTATCTATTCTTTTGAGTGATGCCAAAACTTGGGCAGGAACATTGCAACATAGTGTTAGATCCAACACTGGAATAATTATTGTAGATACGTTTTGAGACTAAACGAGCTTCGAAGGAGTCGACTGATTCATGGGTTCAAGATATTTTATGTATCTATATCCAGCAGAAAAAAAAAATGAGTTGGAACATGCAGTGGTTACGTTGCTAAGTACCAGGTAGCCAAATCGTTACAAAATACACTTTGCAATCATGGCGAGACACCTGCGCTAAATTGTTGGAAAATTTCTTTGAGAGACATCGTTTCTAGGCCAGTCTTCATGATGGGCTTTGAAATGTTCTACTAGGATTACAGATTGAGCACTGAATTCCATGTGTGTGTGTGTGTGTGTGTGTGTGTGTGTGTGTGTGTGTGTGAAAGAGAGTCAAGATAGTCGAGTACATCCATATTAGAATTGGGTCGTCTGTATATAACGTTTCTCTCGTGAATAGTTTACGAGACGGAAACTTAATAGTGAAACATAAATTCTCGATCGTTTAGGCCAGTGGTTCTCAACTGGAGTCCATATAAGATTTTGGTAGGTCCACGCAACAAAATAGTACATTAGAGATCCACAATAGTACTTTAAGGTTCCCTGAAAAAAATTTTGCTTCAGCTGTATATATTGGTATGTATTGCAAGAAACAGCTAGGTTTCTTTCTCTAACATTTTAACATAGTTCAACCTACACGAGTTAATGTGTGAAAAACACAGTTTTTATTTTTCATTCCCTTTCGAAATTATCCCTAATTTTGTGGTATGTAGTCTTTTGCTGCTATTTCTAGCGGGTTAGATGTCCTATTATAGGCATCTCTGCATTTTAAATGTATATATATATATATATATATATATATATATATATATATATATATATATATTTAAGAATTTAAGGATTGGAGAAAACGCATGTTATAATTGCATACTTTATTCCTACATATGTTTCAAAGGATTACAACCTGTGTGATCCATAGGGATCTTTGATATTAAAATTGTAACCTTCTCATCAGGGAAAGCATGGGAATCATCTTAAACGTAAGACATTATGACCGATTATGAAAACAATAGATGGATAATAATTTTTATTCATTAAGATAGAAGAAATACACATAATTATATATATATATATATATATCAGGGAGAACATGGGTGTGAACTTGGTACTCCTTTATTTCATCCGTTGTCCATGTTTCCAATACTCGGTAACACATGATGTCATGCTATAGATACAATCCAGATATGCACCTCAAAAGGGCAGCACTCAGAAGCAAACACATCTTCAGACAGATAAACGGGAAATACACGACAACTGAATAGTTGTCGCGCGCTCACCGCATCCAATCATGCGTGAGTGTGTATGTGTGTGTGCGTGTGTGAATGCATATATATGTGTGTGTATGTGAGTGTATGTATGTTTGTATGCCTGCCTGCATATTCCTCCTTTCTCTCTCTCTCTCTCTATTTATCTATCTATCTCCATCTCTATTTCACACACTCTGTGTTTCTCATTCTTTATTCACTTCCCCTACACCCATACACACTTTCTCGGTTTCACTACCATTATTTCTTCCATGGACTTTCCATTCCTAAATTTCTTCAATTTCTTGAAAAGATTTAGGAATTTCTCTCTCTCCTCCACCGTCTTTCTTTCTTTCTCTCTCTCTCTCTCTCTCTCTCTCTCTCTCTCTCTCTCTCTCTCTCACTTTCTTTCTGTATCTCCATGTATCCATCTATCTCCCTAACTCTTTTTTTTATTTCTATCAGTATCTATCTATCTATGTATGTATGTATGCATGTATGTATGTATGTATGCATGTATGTATGTATGTATGTATGTATGTACCTATCTATCTATCTATCTATCTATCTATCTATCTATCTATCTATCTATCTGTCTGTCTGTCTGTCTGTCTGTCTGTCTATCGGTCTGTCTATCGGTCTGTCTGTCTGTCTGTTTGTCAGCTTATCTATCTATCTATCTATCTATCTATCTATCTATCGATCTATCCATCTATCTATCTATCTATCTATCTATCTATCTATCTATCTATCTATCTATCTATCTATCCATCTATCTATCTATCTATCCTTCTCTTCCTAATTCTATCCTTACTTACACCAGCTCCAAGTCTTTCTCCTCACTCACCCTCATCTTCCTCTCCTCTTCTTTCTCTTTCTCCCCTATCCTTTTTCTTTCTCTCCCTCTTTCTCTTTCTCTTCCCTATCTCTATTTCACTCGTTCTTTTCTTTCTGCCTTTCTTCTCTTTCTTTCACTCTCTTTTTCTATATTTATTCCCTGCTCCCGATATCTTTTTTTTTTTTTTTCGTCCATCTTCACCCACTTCTTAAAATTTCTTTGCCTTATTTCTTCGCTTTATCTATTTCTTTCACTCCAAACTCGTTCTATTTTCACAACTCCCCCCACCGCCATTCTCTATCATTACTTCTCTATCACCCACAGACAGCTTTGTTCCTAAAAAAAAAAAAAAAAAACAAGGAGGAACATAAGTGGATCACCTGCCACAAGATGACTTCCGATATGTTTTTTATAGTGGTGATGTTGTTGTTGTTGTTGTTGTTGGTGGTGGTGGTGGTGGTAGTGGTGGCGGCGGCGACGGTTATGGCGGTGTTTGTGATAATAGTATTGACGGTGATTTGTTGTGATACCAGTTGAACGTTGCACACATGCAAACATCATGCACACATCATGCACACATATGCTATGCACAGGCGTGCATACGTAAGGGAGGAAACGGAAACTCGAAACTCAGTAGCGATGGAAGGAAGACTTACCTTCAAGTAAATTATTTAAGAAACTCTACTACAAGTATTGAGTACATCTTTGTTAAGCATAAAGTGTTTGTTTGTTTGTGTGTGTGTGTGTGTGTGTGTGTGTGCGTGCGTGCGCGTGAGTGTGTGTGTGTGTGTGTGTGTGTGTGTGTGTGTGTGTGTGTGTGTGTGTGAATATCTATGTGAAGATGGACGGTAAATTTTAAGAATCACTGTATAAACTGCTCGTAGTTTAGCAATTGAAGTAATTGTTCAGATTATTTGAAAGTGAATGCTGAACTAGACAAGTTGATGGATAAAATTGGTGCCTGGCTCACATTGATTAGTAAAGGCCGTATGGTGAAATTCTATGCCTTCTTTTGACGTAGCTGGAAGTCAAGGAAAGATGATTAATACTTGTGTGTGGTACAACTTCCGATGGCCAAGCAGAGATCAATTTTGGTAGAACCAAACAGATAGGACATTCCTAATTGCAATTTCTATGCTATGTGTTTGCAATAACTTAAAGTTTTGTATCTTCAGTTTAGTTTCAATGGTTCTTGGAGTAGCGTGTATAATTTCTCCAACAAGCATGAAGTACATTTTTTTTTCAGTTGGTATACGGAGGTTTATTATATTGTTCTAAGCTACATAATCTATTTCGTTCTAGGGTTTCTAGACTTACTAAAGATGGACGATGGCGTTAGTTTTATCTCTTAACCGTTATGTGTGCTGTTTGAATCTACTCTTAAGTCTATATTCTGAATAATTTCTCTGGTATCGCATTATTTCATGGTCTTATGAAGGGATGACCCATTTAGTGAAAATTCTGGGTATATTTGCAGCTCTGTGCTGGATGTTGAGTAAAAATTAAGAGAATTAGGATTAGTTGGTTTGATTGTGTATTTTCGGATGTTTGATGTGATTTGATGTTATGTGTATGCAATAAAAGTTAACTTTTGATAACGTTATCAAAATCAACAATTGTTGTGTGAATTTTATTGTGTGTCTGGAAAATATCTACTATGGAAGGGGGACAAACACACAAACATACATATACGACGGTCTTCCACACAGTTTCCGTTTGCCAAGTTCACTTACAAGGTATCGGACATTCCAAGACTAGAATAAAAGCCACTTGCCCAAGGTGCCGTAGAGTAGACTGCGCGGCGCATGATTGCAAAGTGGGCTTGTTAAACAAGCGGCCATGCCTACGCCTGTCTGTCTGTCTGTATGTATGCATGTACGTATGCATGCATGTGTGTATATGTATGTATGTTTGTATGTATGTATGTATGTATGTATGTATGTATGCAAATAAGTATGCATGCATGTATGTGTGTGTGTATATATATATATATACATATATATATATATATATATATATATATATATATATATATATATATATATATATATATATATATATATATATATATATATATATATATATATATATATATGCCCAGGCGTGGCTGTGTAGTAAGAAGCGTGTTTCTCAACCACATGGTTCCGGGTTCAGTCTCACTGTTTGGCAACTTGGGCAAGTGTCTTCTACTATAGCCTCGGGACGGCCAAAGCCTTGTGAGTGGATTTAGTAGACGGAAACTGAAAGAAGCCCGTCGTATATATATGTGCGTGTGTGTGTGTGTGTCTGTTTTTGTCCTTCCCATATTTTCTTGACAACCGATGTTGATGTGTTTACATCCCCGTAACTTAGCAGTTCAGCATAAGAGTCCGACAGAATATGTACTAGGCTTACAAAGAATAAGTCCTGGGGTCGATTTGTTCGACTAAAGGCGGTGCTCCAGTATGGCCGCAGTCACATGACTGAAACAAGTATCGTTCTGCTGATAAAATGTAGGCACTGATACATTTCACTTCGCTTTTTATTATCAGTTCATTAAATAATTAGTTACTCAATTAATAAACTGGTGAGCTGGTTCGTTAAATTCCTTTCTGAGATTTCAAGAAACAAACACGAGCAAGAAGTGTGTACACAGTATGAAGAAGAAAGTATGTATGTATACCAAAGGCATATTGTAATCGATAAGAATGTGACGAATGAACATTGGAAAAACCAATTAATCAATAAAGCGATCAATTAATAAATTATCTAAGTATCTAGTGAGTGTTTTATTATTATTATGAGATTGACCTTTCATCATACGACAATATATGCTTCGACTCATGATTTCGCAGAATCTTGCAAAGCAATTGCATCCATAATAAGATACACGTACACACAGTCATACGTACATACATACATACATACATTCATTCATTCATACATACATACATACATACATACATGCAGACATTCATATATACATACATACATTCATACATGCATACATACATTCATTCATACATACATACATACATACATTCATACATGCATACATACATACATACACACATACATGCATGCATACATACATGCATGCATACATATACATACATACATACATACATACATGCATGCATACATACATAATATATACATGCATGCATACATACATACATACATACACACATACATGCAGGCATACATACATACATACATACATACATACATACAGACAGACATACATACATACATACGAAAGAAACTGTCACGGATTCTCCAAATCCAATCTAATAGTGGAGATTAGTAAGACATTTCAAAACTTCTCTATCTGAGATTCTTATGGGAATAGATGCTCACATTTGAGTGTATGCATCGATAGTTTAACCAACACATCAACTCAAACATATATTTATTACCACCAGAACCTCTCTTAACTCAAAATGTCTTTGAATTCTCTCAAGAGTTTAAATAAAACTCGAAGAAAAATCAAATAAGCATATGTGTACACATACAATATAATTCTTTTTGAAATATTGTATCTCGAAACACATGAAGCTATACATAATAGCGTTGAAATATCGGGTCGAAAATCCCTTACGGATAGCAAAAGTCGCGGACTCTCATGTCAATAGAAGATGAGGGTTCGGGTCCCATGGGCGGCCTTCGACTTCGGCTATTTCTTTCCGAAGAGCTTTTTCAAACCAATATTTCAATGCTATTATTTACAGGTTTGTGGGATGTGCTCCGTGATCCAATATTCCAATAAATAATTATTTCACCTTCTCTCTAAAGTTTATAAAAATTCTTATGGCGTAAACAATATATATAATAGCCGATATAAATGTTGAGTGTTTGGTTGGTTAGCTGATTGATTGGTTGATATTGGTTGATTTGATATAATACAATATAATATAATATATATATATCTTGATATATACGTCCTCGTAAATAAGCGGTTCGGCAAAAGATACCGATAGAATAAGCATTAGGCTTACGAATAAGTCCCTGGGTCCATCTGTTCGACTAAAGGCGGTGCTCCAGCGTGGCCGCAGTCAAATGTGAAAGAATAAAAGAATGGCGCAGGATTTGACTGTGTGGTAAGTAACTTTCTTACCAGCCACATGGTTCCAGGTTCAGTCCCTCTGCGTGGCACCTTGGGCATGTGTCTTCCACTATAGCCTCGGGCTGACCAAAGCCTTGTGAGTGGATTTGGTAGACGGAAACTGAAAGAAGCCCGTCGTGTATATATATGTGGGGGGGGGGGGGGTCCCGCAACATCGCTTGACAACCGATGCTGGTGTGTTTACGTGCCGGTAACATTAGCGGCTGGCAAAAGAGACCGATATAATAAGTACAAGGCTTACAAAGAATAAGTTCTGGGGTCAATTTACTCGACTAAAGGCGGTACCCCAGCATGACCGCAGTCAAATGACTGAAACAAATAAAAGAATTATATATATATATATATATATATATATATATATATATATATATGCATGTATGTATGTATGTATGTATGTATGCATGTATACACACACACACACGCACACACATACACACACATATAAATGTAGGTATGTAAGTATGTATGTGTGTATACACTGGGGTTATATTAGTAATGAGCCTGCTAAGGAGAAGAATATCACAACTTCAAGTTTCTCAACTCCAAATAAATTTGAACCGTTGCACATCTGTATTTGGAGAAATCTTGCTTCTAAAGATTATCTCCCCTTCTCATTTGAAGTTGATCCCATCTATCACGAAGCGTTTCTTCTCTCCTCTCTAGAAGCAGAGTGAATTTCGGCAAATGAAGCATTTTTATCATACAGTATTAAATTTGCCTTTATTCGTTTGTGAAGTTGAAATACAAGCCACTGGCACGCATCTCAACGACATAAACTTAGTACACAGACTCACACCTTGCACATATACACACAACCATACACATACATGCACAAACACGCGCACACGTACACACACACACACACACACACACGCTCATACACATATACGTGCTTGTTTGTGAACTTTTCTACATGTACTCTACGAACCACATATCCAAACTTTTGTGTCTGTTAATACACACGCATACACATACACACACACATATGCATATATATATTATGTATATATATATATATATATATATATATATATATATATATATATATATATATATATATATATATATATATATATATATATATGCATATATGTATGTATTTGCATACATGTATGTGTGTATGTGTGCGCGTGTATATATATATATATATACACATGAATACGTGTGTATGTATATATATGTATGTATATATACATATATATACTTATACATATATATATACACACACATAAATACGTGTGTATGTATATATATGTATGTATGTATATATACATATATATACATACATATATATATATATATATATATATATATATATATATATATATATATATATATATATATATATATATATATATATATATATATATATATATATATATATATATACATACATATATATATATATACATGCAGATATATATATATGCATATGTATATATATATATATATATATATATATATATATATAGAGAGAGAGAGAGAGAGAGAGAGAGAGAGATAGATAGATAGATACACACACATATATATATATGTGCATGCATATGTACGTGTTTCTCTCTCTCTCTCTCCCCTTCTCTCACTCTCTCTCTCTCTCTCTCTCTCTAATTTTCCTTTAAAAGGAAACTTCAGCAGAATAGAGGACATACAAGTGAGTGCATCTAACGAAATCCATGACTCTTTCTTTGTTAGCATATAATGTTTGATTATTTATTATTATTTTTTTTTGTTCCGACGCCATCTTAAATCTACTGCGAGATTCGGCGTCAGCGATCTGTTAAACATCCAGTCCACACCTTAACTACCAATCATGACAGCACAAATAAATGTCTTTCATTGAGAAAAGCAAAAATCAAACAAAATAAAATAAAACAAATACATAAATGATATAAAACAAAACAACAACACGTCTACAAAAAAAAAAATAAAATAAATAACAAAATAAAGAAAGGAAGATTCTTTATAATATATCTCTTTGCGTTTTAGACAGACTTCATGATTTAAATTTATATAAGAATGATAGATCTTTCATCGCAGTCGCCATTGCTGAGTGAATAGATCTGTTTCCGGTCTCGTAAGCGTATTCGGTCGTCAATTTTTGTGTATGTGAGTTTGTAAAACATTTTTTCTGTTTTTTATTTCTTTTATTTTTCGTTCTTTCCTTTTTTTTTTTGTCTTTTTTCACCATTATGGATTTTATGCTTGGAAAGAAAAAATCGCTTTATGCAGTTTGTTTTTGCGTTTTTTTTTCTCTTCTCCTTCGCTTGTCACATTTCTCCATACCATAGGATATAGACATCCACACAATAATTTTAAACAGTAGAAGCAATTTGGAACTATGAAAGATATGAATCATTCTATTAATTTTTCCGGATCTTTTATTGCTACTATATGATAGACATACCTGAATTAATTAGTTATTATCAATTAATTAAATGATTAATAATTGTTTCAAATTTTGGTTACAAGTCCTGCAATATTTGAGGGGAAGGGGAAGTCGATTACATCGATCACAGTACTTAACTGGTACTTTATTTCATCGCCCTCGAATGGATGGAAGACAAAGGTGACCTCAGCGGGATCTGAAGAGGCGGCAGAAATGCTAAGTATCTCGTCTGACATGATAACGATCCTGTTAGCTCACCTCATTAATTAAATTATTAATAACTGTTTCAAATTTTAGCACAAGGCTAGCAATATTTGAGGGGAGGAGGTTAGTCGATTATATCGACAGCTGTACTGAACTGGTACTTTATTTTATCAGTTTCGAAGACGAAGTTCTGGATTCAAATGCCGCCATGGTGGCGACATTTGAATTTAGAACGTGAGAAACCCCGAGGAAATGCTGCTAAGCGTTTAGTCCGACATGGTTACGATTCTGCCATTCCCTGCCTTTTCTGACCTTTTAATGATAAAATACAAGAGGACATACGGTTTTTTCCGGGGAAAGAAGTGTACCTTATGAGCATGGAACTACGACACTTAAAAAAGAATTATTTTTATTTAAAAATCACTTAAAAAAAAAAAAGAATTTCATCTATAAATTAAGAATTATTATTTAAAGAAAGAGTTAGAATTTTTTTTTTTTTTTTTTTTGTAAATGTGTATAGCTAAAAAATATTTTTCTATTAAGAAGACAGACTATATTATTTCGCTGTTTGTTTTCTACACCACCTGTCTTTGTCTTCTGTTTTTGTTTTTTTTTTGTGAATTCTCAATATATATATATTTATATATATATATATATATATATATATATATATATATATATATATATATATATATATATATTTATATATATATATAGGCAATTATGCGCATAAACAAATTAGATGTATTAAATATATCAGTTTGAGTATGAAGTACAAAATGTGTATATATGTATACATGCAAAATGAGAGAAAGCAAGCAGTGGAGACTTTTAGGCGATGAATATTTAAGTATAAATATATAAATATATTAAAATGGCGATAAGCTTTACTTATATATATATGTGTTTATATTACTTGGGAAGGCCGGTTTGTGGGATTACCCATAAACCGGCCTTCCCAGTAAAAAATGATACTGTTCTACATATTAGAGTGTGCTTCTCCGGATTTATGTTCTCTACAAACGATATATATATACACACACATATACACATACATACTGCCTCAACAAAAACCTGGAAAAATTAGGGTTCTCAAAACCTGAAAGGAAAAGGCTGATTAGAAGACTACAGATTCAAGCCGTCAATAGAACTGTAAAGATATGTAAAACTTTCCAAAAATTTAGCACATAAATACATATGCATGCATCTAGACATGAAAATATATACATAAAAACGCATCCATAAAACAAACATACAAATCTGCGCATACACTAACACCAAATACTGCACACACACACACACACATGCACAAATACCTAGATGATGTTGATAAAAGTTCCAATGAAAGAGCCTTGAATCTATGTTAGAGTCCGGCTCTTTCTCTATGGACAAGAAATACAGAAATGAAACTGATTGATAACATACATACATACATACGTGCGCGCGTGTGTATATATATATATTTATATTAATAGCTCCAACTTACACAGAGTACAAACGACAAAAAGAAAATTAAAGGGAGGAAGGGAAGTGTTATAAGTCCAACAACAGCTTCCTGGGGGCTCGGAGATCCATAATTATGTTGGTAGATATGGATCATTACAATATGCAGCGGTAATGGAAGCAATCAGCATTGGACAAATCGAGCCCCTGTCATCAGGGTAAACCTGATCTACTCTGATGATGGAGGCTCGATTTATTCAATGCCTTTTGAGTGGATTTGGTAGGCGGAAACTGAACGAAGCCCGTTGTATATATATACATATATATATATATATATATATATATATATATATATATATATATATATATATATATATATATACATATATATATATATACATATATACATATATATATATATATATATATATATATATATATATATATGCGCGCGCACGTTTGTCCCGCCGTCATCGCTTGACAACTGATGCTGGTGTGTTTATGTTCTCGTAACTTAGCGATTCGGAAAAAGAGAACGATAGAATGAGTACTAGGCTTACAAAGAATGTCCTGGGGTTGATTTCTTCGACTAAAACCCTTTAAGGCGGTGCTCCAGCATGGCCGCAGTCAAATGACTGAAACAAGTAAAAGTAAAAATATATATATATGTGTGTGTGGTGTGTATGTATGTATATATACATATACATTATCTGTCTGTCTGTCTGTCTCTCTCTCTCTGTATATATATATATATATATATATATATATATATATATATATATATATATATATATATAAAGAAAGAGTGAGAGAAATAATAGATAGATAGATAGATAGATAGATAGATAGATAGATAGATAGATAGATAGATAGATAGATAGAAAGAGTGAGAGATATCGAAAATTGACAGTTAATTCGAAGTTTGGTCAATCAGGCAATGGGAATCAGCTCTTATAAATAGATTTAACAGAAATAGAGAGTGGGAAGAATTGGTTGATATAAGCGGAATGGGAAAATAAATATGGCGTGGGGGCAAAGACAAACAGAAATCACTGAAATATAATTGTCCTAAAAATACTGTGAGAAAAGGAGAAAAATATGGAATCAGGTTTGGTTGAATAATATTGTGTATATGTGTGTGTGTGAACTAGTGATTGAGAGAGAGAGAGAGAGAGAGGAAGAGAGAGAGAGAGAGAGAGAGGAAGAGAGAGGAAGAGAGAGAGAGAGAGAGAGAGAGAGAGAGAGAGAGAAAGAGAGCTGATTCCCATTGCCTGATTGACCAAACTTCGAATTAACTGTCAATTTTCGATATCTCTCACTCTTTCTATCTATCTATCTATCTATCTATCTATCTATCTATCTATCTATCTATCTATCTATCTATCTATTATTTCTCTCTTACTCTTTCTTTATATATATATATATATATATATATATATATATATATATATATATACAGAGAGAGACAGACAGACAGACAGACAGACAGATAATGTATATGTATATATACATACATACACACACACACATATGTGGTGACGAGGTGTTAAATCTAGATATTCTTTTATTCTCTTATTCTGTTAATTGTTTCAGTTTTTGGACTACGGTCATGCTGGGGCACTGCCTTGAAGAGTTTTAGTCGAACAGATCGACCCCAGTAGTTTTTGTTAATGCTGGTACTTATTCTATCGGTCTTTTTGCCGAACCGCTAAGTTTCTGTGACGTAAACACACCAGCACCAGTCGTCAAGCGGTATTGGAGACAAACACAAAAACATCGTACAGTACTTGGCTGGTACGCTAGTTTATCGCCCCCGAATCAATGAAAGGCGAAGTTGATCTTGGGGCGTTTTGAATTTAGAACGTAAAAGAGCGGAAGAAATACTTCTTCTACTAATAGACACAAGGCCTGAAATTTTGATGAGAGACAGGGCTAATCTATCATATCAACCCAACTGTTCAATTGATACCTATTTTATCAATCTCAAAAGGATTAAAAATAAAATCGAACTCGGCGGAATTTGAACTCATAATGTAAGGACGGTCGACATGCCGATAAGCATTTTGTCCGACATCGCAAAGATTCTACCAGGGATGGAAGATATACCACTACGCATGTCGTTCGACGCTAACAATTCTACTAATCGTACAGTACTTGCAAAACATAGGTATTGAAAAATTAATATGTAACAGTATTAGCGCAATATCTGTAAATAATCTTTGTGTAACAATCAAAAGTATATTAATTATAGGACTTTAAAAAAAAAATTGTTACAAAACTTCGGGAAATATCTCGTTTTTAACGGTGGAACTCGAAGTAGATAAAGCTATACATATTGGTTTCAAATTTTCGCTTTCGCATCAGTCCAGCAAATTTAGGGAGAAGGAACTAATCAATTACATCAATCCCAGTGCTTAAATGGTACTTATTTTATCGACCTCGAAAGGACGAAAGGTAAAGTCAACCTCGGTGGAATCTGAACTCTGAAGATAAAGACGGACGAAATATCGCGAAAGATTTTTGTCCGGCATGCTAACGATTCTGCCAGTTTGCCGCCTTAATAAAGCAATAGATAATATTTTCTACTTTAAGCACAAGGCCCGAAATTTTGGGGGAGGGGACCAGTCGATTAGATCGAACCTGTACGCAACTGGTACTTAATTTGTCGACCCCAAAAGGATGAAAGGCAAAGTCGACCTCGGCGGAATTTGAACTCAGAACGTAAAGACAGGCGAAATACCGCTAAGCATTTCGCCCCGCGTGCTAACGTTTTTGCCAGCTCGCCGCCTTTGAAGCAATAAATAATAGTGTGTAGATTATAGGATTTAAAAGGGCCTTGGATAGAGAAATGTCAAAGACTTCCCTGATATAATTGTAGTGCGTCTGTCATGTTCACGGAAGATGTGGGTTCGCTCAATAAACACTTACAACGTCCGGTCTGGGAATCGAAACCGCGATCCCACCACCCTAACCACTGGGCCGTTGCGCCTCACACACACACACACACACACACACACATATATATATATATAAAAGGCAGGGTGTAAAGATACGGTATTTCCAATAAGGAGATAAAGAAATATTTTAACACATCTTTATTTTATTCTTTGGATTATGTAGACGTATAAGTACACACACACACACACACACACACACACACACACACACATATATATATATATATATACATACATACATACATACATACATACATACGTGTGTGTACTTATACGTCTACATATATATGTATACATAATCCAAATAATAAGATAAAGAGATACTTTAACACAACTAACACATCATATATATATATATATATATATATATATATATATATATATATATATATATATAGAGAGAGAGAGAGAGAGAGAGAGAGAGAGAGAGAGAGAGAGAGATGAATATTGAGATTTGTCGAACGAATGAAAATGGAGTGCTCAATATATGTTATAGAGTATATAGTTTATTGAAACAGATTTGATGTGTATGGAAATAGAAGAGAAAGAATCGGTCCGTGTAAGCGTTAAAAATATATATTAGGTAATTGAGCAAGAAAAGAAGATGTGTACGTATATGAATATGGGTATGAATATGTATTGGTGTGTATATATTTGTGTGGGCATATGTGTGTATGTATGAATGTATACGATTAAGAACTAGATAAAATTTTTAAAAAAAATTTTATTCGAAGCTGAGACTTCCCATAACGTGTACTTTTATCTATTCAGAAAATTTTCCCTCGTTTGTTAACTCTAATACACACAGACACATAGCTATACTCCGACATAAACA
>NC_142945.1:16212956-16245456 GCF_046866305.1 Octopus bimaculoides | reverse complement strand
GTAAACATGTTTCTGCTTCATCAAGGGACACCAGCTCAGTAATTGTCTTACCCTATCTCTGTTGCTTAGGCGTATAGACATATTTAAAAAAGAGTAGAATATATTTATGGCCCAGGTAATTTGCGTGAATTAAACAAAAATGAGTCGAGTGAACTAGCTCATTTTTGTTTGTGTTGATACGCTGACAAAAATATTAGTGAAGATAGCCATTTTGTTCCTGAACTAAGTCTTTTTGTTGATGAATAAATTATAAAAGTTAATGAAACGGGATTGTTATGGAGACGGATGCCTAATAAAATTCATTTGACCGAGAAATAAAAATTACAACGTGAAATTAGAAAATTCGTTGCAGAAGCTACTGAACTTTCTAAAAGAGACAACGAAAATTCAAGAAAATCATCTGCTTCAAAAATATTCTAAATTTAAATTTAGAATATTTTCTTGAGGAAATATTCTAAATTTAAAAACGTGAATATGACAAGAGTGATGGCCAAGATGAAAGCAGGAAACCTGAGACACAAGCGGATGGCATCTCAAACAAGTTGCAAACAATTATTTTTATAAATATTTTTGAATTTTTGAAAGTTGTATAGTTCGTATATAAAGAACGCAGATCTGAACAAAGAAAGAACTTTTCAAGTCGAAGATGAATTGGAAATGCACTCAACTATAATAGGGTGATACACAAGAAGAAAACAAAGTAAAATCGAATCAAAACATCGTTTTATACTATTTATAAATGCAATAAAATGCAGCGATGGTTGTGCAATTAAGATGCATCAACGTTCTTACTTTTAGTTCATCTTTAAAAGTTCACTCAATGATATTGAATAGGCGAGGGCGTGACGGTGTGGTTAAGAAGCTCGTTTTGCAGCCATGTGGATTTCGGGTTCAGTCCCACAGTGCGGTAACTGGGACAAGTGTTTTCTATTATAACAATGAGCTGACCAATGTCTTTGTGAATGAATTTGGCAGACAGAAACTGTGTGGAAGCCTGTTGAATGTGTGTGTGTGTGTGTATGTGTGTGTGTGTGTGTGTGTGTGTGTGTTATGTTTACCCTCACCACTGCTTGACAACTGATGTCGGTTTCTTTATGTCCTATGTAGGCGCAATGGCCCAGTGGTTAGGGCAGCGGACTCGCTGTTCCGTTGATCAGATCAACTGGAACCCTCGACGTCGTAAGCGACGGAGTGCCAACAACAACAACATGTAACGTTGCGGTTCGTTAAAAGATACTGGTACAATAAGATCCAAACTTACAAAAAAAAAAAAAAAAAAAAAGACATAATTACTCGAGACATAAAAACTTATCAAGGCGATGCTCCAGCATGTCCGCAGTCCAATGACTGAAGAAGGTAAAAGGAAAAAGATAGAGCAATAAAAACACTTGATATCTTTATCTTTCTTTTTCTATTTTTTCTCCATTCTCTGTTGTAAGTTTAAAAAATTCATCAAGCTGCATTCAATTCAATAATGTTTTACTTTTTTATTTATGGCTTTTTACAAGTATTTACTGGGGTTTTTTTTTTTTTTTGTTTTTTAGATTATTTCAGAAAATTAAAAATTGAGTCTTTTTGGTTTTTAATTATTGACATGAGTCAGTAATTTGTTATGCATGCATGCTTCCGAATATTGCACTGTTTTTGTTGAACGCTTGTAATACACACACACACACACATACATATATATATATATATATATGCGACAGACTTCTTTCAGTTTCCGTCTACCAAATCCACTCGGAAGGCTTCGGTCGGCCCGAGGCTATAGTAGAAGACATTTGCCCAAGGTGCCACGCAGTGGGACTGAACCTGGAACCATGCAGTTGGGAAGCAAACTGCTTACCACACAGTCATATATATATATATATATATATATATATATATATATGAACAGCGCACGCGCACACACACACACATACATACACACACACACACACACACACACACACACACACACACGTATATATCAATACCAATGTGTTCCACTTCTCTAAATCTTTTTGTCATATTTTCGAACGAATTCCTTGCAATTCGATTCGAACTGTGGTCTCCGCTTCAGGACGAAGCTTATGTTGGTGTGTACCAGTGTTTCTTTGTAACACACTGAACCAGTATGACCGATATAGGCAATTCCCGCCGGAATTTGAATTTTGCAAAGCATTACACTCCACACACATTGCAAATATAGTAATATGGGAACACTTGAATGGACAACACATCCATATCAATACTTATTCTGCAGAATTTGCTCGCAAAAATAAATGATTAATGACGGCAGAAATAACAATACCACAGCACAATAATGCTACAATAAACAAACAGATTACACATACTTGTCACAAACCAAAATAAATACTTGACTGATGACATTCGCTCTGGCTCCTGTAATGTCTACAATTGTTGATGATGGATTTGGCAAATGTACTGTTGCAAACAAACATTCGTGGAAGTAAGTCATGCGAAAATATGAAAGAAACAAAAAAATAAAAAAAGACTTGATAAAAAAAGATTAGAGTAGAACACAACAGCATATGCAATACGAGCTGTGTGAATCTATCTATCTATCTATCTATCTATCTATCTATCTATCTCTTTCTCTGTCTGTCTGTCTGTCTCTCTCTCTCTCTCTCTCTCTCTCTCTCTCTCTATCTATCTATCTATCTATCTATCTATCTAACAGTCTTTTATCTCTCTGTCTCTATTTCTGTATATACATACATACATACATACATACATACATATATATATATATATATATATATATATATATATATATATATATAATTATTATTAAACCTCTCTCTTTCTATGCATTTGTGTGTGCATGCGTGTGTACATACATACATATGAATGTACAATTATATATATATACATCACATATTAACAGACATACACGCAAAGATACATAGATATACATATTGATAAATGTACTCATACACAGATGTAGACGTACATACATACATAACGAGAGAGAGAGAGAGAGAAAAAGAGAGAGCGAGAATGGCAGATCTACTATAAAATTTCAAAGCAATTGTCTATAGATATTCACCTTCTCGCGGATGTTAGACGAGAGGTTCACATTTGTCAAGTACTAAACTTTCAAAATGTACATGGCGTTTTTCTGCTCCAAATATCTATGTATGTGTGTATGTGTGTATGTATGTATGTATGTATGTATGTATGCATGCATGCATGTGTGTGTGTGCATGTATGTATTCTGTTTCTCTTAATTCAAAGTTTATTTTTACCGGTCACATACTTCGTAGCCATGTTGTGAAGGAAAGCAACTTGTTTTGTTCATCATCCTTTAAACCTGAAGAAGATATAGCAGACTTTTATTGTCCCAGGTATTGTGATTATTTCTAGCGTATGAACTAAAGAGTTAGATCCTCTCCTCAAGAACAAAAGTTCAAACATACTTCGCTCCAAGCGAGTTGGTACGTATCCTGTCGCTCTAAGAATAATAGGTATGAAACTGAAAGTGTATGTATGTATACATATGTGTATGTATGTGTACATGTGTCTATGTATGTTTGTATGTACGTATGTACGTGTGTAAGGCCATGAATGTGTATGTTATGTTCTTTTAATTGCGAGAATGCTATAAATAAAGAGTTACATAAAATAAAGCATACCCATTCTACCATTGGAATTTAGTTGCACATCAGCGGCGAAGAGTTAAGTTCCGTGTTAGATCTTTAAGAAATCATGATTATTTTCATTCATATTTGGTTATTCATTTTATTTTATTTTATTTTTACTTTCAAGTTGTATTTGCCAAAATAGGCATTAGTTGGTCACTTCCTTTGCTTGCTAAACATCACAAAATTTCGAGATTACTGCTGTGAGGTATTCAGTAACGAAACCAAGTGCTTCAATGTGTATATATATATATGGAACCAATACTGAAAGGTAAAGTCAAATAAATTGTAACGTTCGTGTTGAGTAGAAAATTAAGCACCAGTGGTTGAAAAACAACTTTCAGGCGAAACTTGAAGTCCTAGCCCACACGAACTTTAATCTCTGTGTGTGTGCGTGCGTGTGTGTGTGTGTGTAAATGAATACATATATATATGCACACACACTTACAGATATAAATATATATATATATATATATATATATATTTATATATATATATATATATATATATAGGTGAGAAAGTTGGTATGTGAAAGCATATGTTTGGATGTATAAAAGATAAACAAGAGTGAAAAAGCTACAGAAGGCTTGTGTTGTATGGTTAAAGTATATATTTAAATCGTTATGTTAGAAAAATGTTTGGGAGAAATAACCGGTTTCGTATTTGCTTTTCAAATTTCTCTACCTGTATCGTAACATGTCTTCGCTATGGTGTAAAATATGGAGTTCTAGACAGGGGAAGGTAATCAGGGATTTTTTCCGGTATAAGGAAGATAATCAAAAATGTTGGGGATGATAGATTTTGATTAGTTTAATATGATTTGGTTTAGAAGGAATAGAATGTTACAAGTGGTTAGGTTTTGCTTTATATTTTTTTTCCAATGAGGTGGGTTTCCTTATTTAAAAGTGTTAGCAATGGTTGAGTTTTGGCTTATATTTTTCAATAAAGAAGGTTTCCTTATTTAATCTAATTTGTGTTGGTGTTCCAATGGCACATTGATAGAATGAAAAGATTATAAATTGCGGTAGCATTTGTTTTGCGCATTTCTCAATATGTTCACTAAAGGGTATCATTCTGTATTCTGGGAATGCAATTTGCTGTCGATGCAGAGTGCATCTGCATCTGGGCGATAATCCCGTGATATATATATATATATACATAAATACAAAATGGGATAAGAACGCAAAACATCCTGACAGGTGCAGGAGTGACTGTGTTGTAAGTAGCTTGCTTACCAACCACATGGGTCCGGGTTCAGTTCCGCTGTGTGGCACCTTGGGCAAGTGTCTTCTGCTATAGCCACGGGACGACCAAAGCCTTGTAAGTGGATTTGGTAGACGGAAACTGAAAGAAACCCGTCGTATATGTGTATGTGTGCTTGTGTGTCTGTGTTTGTCTCCACACCATCGCTTGACAGCTGATGCTGGTGTGTTTAGGTCCCCGTAACTTAGCGGTTCAGCAGCAAAAGAGACTGATAGAATAAGTACTAGGCTTACAAAGAATAAGTCCTGGGGTCGATTTGCTCGACTAAATGTGGTGCTCCAGCATGGCCACAGTCAAATGACTGAAACAAGCAAAAGAATAAAAGAATACTAGCTGAATAGCCCGTCGTTGCTGGGCAATTTTTACAATAGAATGTCTTATATAATTTTTTTTTAAATTTCATGTCAAAGCATGCCTTCCCCGATAGATAGGCCTCTTGATCAGGACACATTTGTGCAATTTTTCGCCAAAAAGTTTCGTTGAGGATTTTCTTTTCGATCGTTTCACATGACTTTATTCATTAAAACTTCAGAATTTCTTACAACTTTGGCCGTCGTAATGCTTTGCTTTCGTTTGTTTGATAAAAATTCCTTCTCCTAATGATTTTGCTTTCATTTCGTGATAGACAGCTATCATGCAGAAAATGCCAGCTATCATATAGAAAAGGCCAACTTTTTTCTGTTTAGGTAAAATTGATTAAACTTTAAACCTCAGTAACATTTTTCTGCAAATTTTCTGGAACAAATAAATAACAAAATCGGATTTAACGTGGAAAACTATTTTAATATACCAAATTTGGAAATTTTGACGTAATTTTAAAATCTCACAATATGTGACAGCAACAGGCCCTACAGAAGCAGAGAAAGAGATAGTTATAGGACATCACACACACACACACACACACACACACACACACATACACACACATACATTTACAAACGCACACACAGGTAATCACGAGTTTAAAATGATGTATAGTAGTCATGTACGTATGTATGTATGTATGTATGTATGTATGTATGTACGTATGTACGTACGTACGTATGTACGTACGTACGTATGTATGTATATATATATATATTACACTTTTACTTTTACACTTTTACTTGTTTCAGTCTTTTGACTGCGGCCATGCTGGAGCACCGCCTTTAGTCGAAGAAATCGACCCCAGGACTTATTCTTTGGAAGCCTAGTACTTATTCTATCGGTCTCTTTTGCCGAACCACTAAGTTACGGGGACATAAACACACCAGCATCGGTTGTCAAGCGATGTTGGGGGGACAAACACAGACATACAAACACACACACATACACATATATATACACATATACGACGGGCTTCTTTCAGTTTCCGTCTACCAAATCCACTCACAAGGCATTGGTCGGCCCGAGGCTATAGTAGAAGGCACTTGCCCAAGATGCCACGCAGTGGGACTGAACCCGGGACCATGTGGTTGGTAAGCAAGCTACTTACCACACAGCCACTCCTACGCCTATATATATATATATAAACATTTTTGTGTGTGTTTGAGTGTTTCTTTGCGATTGACAGCAGAAAAGTCACCAACCACCTACCTCCTTAAAGCTACGTATTCCTCACACCCACCTTTCTATGTGCGCGCGCGCGCGTTGTATTTATGTATTTACGAAAGTGCGCGTGTGTGTATAAGAGAGCATGTATGTGCGTGTGGAAGAGTGCTGGTGACCTTGACGTATGCGTGTGTGCATGTGTAGGTGTGTGGATGATGGTATGGGTGCTGGGAAGTGGTCAGTGCTAGTGTGCGCGTGGTGGTGTGATGTAGTGTGGTGTAGTGTTGTGGTGTGTGGAGTGGTGGGATGTGGTGCGGTGTGGTGTGGTGGTGTTGAGATGTGGTGGAGGTAAAAGTGGGGGAAGCAAGAGTTGGCTGTGGGTTAGGCTGATGGCGAGGGGGGTAGAGGTGGAGTATGTGGGAGTGGGTGTAAGGGATGGGGTGTGGGTGGGATGGAATGGATAGGGAAGGTGGAGTTGGATTGTTAGGGATGGGTTACGAGAGAGAGGTGACGATGAAGGGAGAGGGGGAAGGGAGAAGGTAGGTAGGAGTGAAGAGAAGAGAGAAAGAGACTAGGAGTGAAGAGAAGTAGGAGTCGGAGCAAGAGAGGAGAGGTGGTGGGAGGAAGTAGGTGTGAGAGGATGTAGGTGTGAGAGGAAGTAGGTGTGAGAGGAAGTAGGTGTGAGAGGAAGTAGGTGTGAGAGGAAGAGAGGAGAGGTGGGTAGGAGGAAGTAGGTGTGAGAGGAAGAGGGGAGAGGGGAGGAGGGTTAGATGAAGAGGGAAGGAGAGTTGAGCCCATGTGGGGCAAAGGAGCGAAGAGAGATGATTCATCCCTGCTCACGGTGAAGACGGGAATCCGGATGGCCTCTGTACAAGGACAATCCGAACACAGACAGGTGTTTCAAAGAGTGACCGGTAGATCAGAAATGGCGTGAGACCGGGGTGTCATTGCCGAGTCGGATGTCTCGGAGGTGTTCCGCGAACCGGTCAGCCTAGCGGCGTGCCTTGTGCGTCCTTAAGCTTAGTGCTAATTTTTAATTATATACATATATATTTCATCATGTTAAACTGTTAAGCCTTACATATTTTTTCTCTCTCGGTCTTTTTTTCGTTCTCTCTCTATTTTCCCTTTCTGTCGAAGAGCATAGGCTCGAAACGTCAATGACTTGTCTATTCTTCCCAAGCGTCAAACTAATACACAATGCTTGTTGTTCCCTTACCTGTCTTTGTCTTTTGTTTCCTGTAAACTTGAACTATATATGTATGTATGTGTATATGTGTATGTGTGTGTGTGTATGTGTATGCGTGTGCATATATGCGCATGTATACATATTTATATATATATACATATATATCTATATGCATATGAGTACGTATGTATAAATGTATATAGACATACACGCATAGATACATATATACATTGATACACATAGATACACATGCATACATACATATATATATATATATATATATATATATATATATATATATATATATATATATATATATATATATATATACATACATATATATATATATATATATATATATATATATATATATATATATATATATTCTGACTGTATGCTAACTAGAGTCGGGTTTTATTTTCTCTTTTCGCCATATCCTGCATTCTTCAGTTATCTACAGACCGAAAATTACTTCTGGCACTCGCTATCTCACTTGAATCACTCAATAAATACCAGCCCTCTCATTCTCCTCTTTCCTTCGTTCTTTCCTTTCTTTCTGCCTTTGTTTCTTTCCTTGTTTCTTTCTTTCTTTTTCTCTCTCTCTTTTTTCTACTTCCTCTCTTATTCTCTATGCTCATTCTCCAATTATACAAATATATACATATTTTTCGTGTTGGAATATATACATACATACATACAGGCACACACACACACACACACACACACACACACACACACACACACATATATATATATATATATATATATATATATATATATATATATATATATATATATTCACATACACACAAATATATACATATATATGTATATATATATTTGCGTGTATATATATATATATATATATATATATATATATATATACACATATATGTGTGAGTGTGTATATGTATATATATGTATATATATGTATGTACACATACACATACATATATATATGCATACTGATATGATATATAGGCATATATATTTACATATAGATGTACATATATAAACACACTCATACATACACACTCGTACACACACCCAAACATGTACACATACGTGCACACATACATTCATGATTATATTATGTAGCTATCATGTCGGTGTTTATGTATGTGTATGTGTGTGTATGTGTGCACGGGCACGCACGTGTGTGCATGCGTGTGTATGTGTGTGTGTGCCTGTGCACGCGTATGCGTATGCGTGCGTGCGTGTGTATGTGTTCGTACATTCATGTACTTGTATAAGTGCGTGAATGTATCAGCATTCATAAATGGAATGGATTTCAAAATGCTAATCAATGTTGTTTGAAGTCTTGGAGAGAGAAAGAACCGGTCGATACGGGTAATGTGTGCACAACCGTGTATGGGTCCGTAAACGTGTGTGTGTGTGTGCGCGTGTATGTATATGTCTATGTGTTTATGTGTGTGTGTGTGTGTGTGTGTGTGTGTGTGTGTGTGTTGGTCGTTCTTGTGTTGGCAGCGGTGGGAGGGAACGTGAGAGAGGAAGAGAGAGAGGGGGAGGTGTTGTGTTTGTAATGGAAGTGGTAGAGAGCATTGCCGTGTACTATTGCTAATAGTTATACGGCATTGCTGTACCGGAAAGTTGCAAAATAGTGAATCTGTATTAAAGATTAAAGGCGTTTTCAAACGTGTACGCATATATGTGTATGTGTATGTATGTGTATATGTATGTGTGTATATGTGTGTGTATGTATGTATGTATGTATGTATGTGTGTATGTATGTATGTGTGTATGTATGTATGGATGTATGTATGGTTGTATGTATGTATGCATGCATGTATGTGCATGTATGTGTGTATGTATGTAAATGTGCGTATGTAAGTATGTATGCATGTGTGTATGTACGTATGTATACATGCATGCATGTATGTATGTATGTATGCATGTGTGAGTATATATGAATGCATGTATATATGTATGTATGTGTACACGTATGTACGTACGTATGTATGTGTACATGTATGCATGTATGTACGCATGCATGTAATACGTATGCATGTGTGTATGTATGTATGTATGCATGCATGTTGTATGCATGTATGTACGTATATATGTATGCATGTATGTATGCATATATGTATGCATGTATAACGTATGTATGTATATATGCATTATGTATATATGCATGTATGTATATATATATGTCTATATGTACGTACACATGCATGCATGTATGAATGTTTGTGTGTATGCATTATGTATGTATGTACTACATAGGCATGCGTGTATGTGTATGAATGCATGTATGGCTCTATGTTTGCATGTATGTGCATATCTATGTATTATGTACGTATATATGTATGTATGTATGTATATATATATATGCAAAGAATGTGTGCACGTGCGTTGTGTATGAGATTGTGCGTGCTGCAGTGTGGTGGTCGTCGTGGGCGGAGGGCGGCTTTACAATTTAAGTCTCTCTCAGACTGGTGCGTCTTAACAAGGCTTGTAGTATAACATCAACAACTGCGATTTATAATGACTCATTTGATGGGTGGTGGTGGTGGTGGTGGTTGTGGTGGCAGTAGTAGTGGTGTCATTATTATTTTCGTACATCAGTAATAATAATAGTTATAATAATAATAATAATAATAATAATGATAATAATAATAATAATAATAATAATAATAATAATAATAGCAACAACAATAATAATAATCCTCGCCACCCATCATCACCACCACCACCACCACCATCATCATCATCAATATCACCACCACCACCACCACCACCACCAGCACTACCACCACCTTCATCATCATCTTCATCATCATCGTCATCCTCTTCATTATCATCGTCATCATCATCATCATCATCATCATCATCATCATCATCATCATCATCATCATTTGCATCGTCATCGTCGTCGTCGTCATCGTCTTTTATTAGTAATAACAATATCCAGTAGCGCAAAAACGCAAAAATGAAGAATCTGACGTTAAAAACCAGGCAAAACAAGTCAGAAAGCAAAACATTTTTTTTTTTGTGGAAAGAAAGGACAAAAAAAAAAAAAGAATAAGAAAAAAATTAAGAAAAAAGAGAAAATGGAAAAGTGTAAAAAAAAACAAAAAAGAAATATGAAAAAAAAAGGTAAAAGGAAAAAGAGTAATTATGGGGTAAGTTTCCCTTGCTATCTTA
Organism: Octopus bimaculoides; assembly: GCF_046866305.1. Taxonomy (NCBI): domain Eukaryota; kingdom Metazoa; phylum Mollusca; class Cephalopoda; order Octopoda; family Octopodidae; genus Octopus; species Octopus bimaculoides. The sequence goes on along the minus strand of NC_142945.1, from coordinate 16,234,662 downwards.
TTTCTTTCTTTCTTTCTTTTATTTTATTTATTTTTTTTTTTCAATAGGAAATTAATAAAAGTTGAGATCTAGCTAGAATATATGAAATCCAAAAGAAAGAATTAAGAATTACCATAAATAATATCTTAAGGGGAAAAAATGGAATATCATTTCTTAAAATATGCGAAATTAAAGAAGATCAGTAACGCAAAGCATATTTAATAGGCAAGAAAGAAAACAATGCGCTAACAAAAGTGGGCAAAATCGCAAAAGATGAGGTGGTTAGTGAATAAAAAAAATAGAACGAAGTAATTTAAGCAGAGGAAATGCCTCCAAGAAGAAAAATAAATAAATAGACGTGATTTAAATAAATAGCAGATAAAAAGAAAGAAAAAAAATTGTGTAATTATAAAAGATTTTCTTCCTGTGAAAGAAAATCTGCTTCCTTCCTTCTACAGATATTGACAGTATATTTATAACAGAATATTGGGTAAAAATGTGTGAGAAAAATGTATAAAAAAAAGTTTTTTTTTTTTTAAGCCAAATGTTTCTAATGTACAATGATGACTAATGAATGATAAACAGAAAGATGTTTGACATTCACTAAATAAACATTACGATCAGGGAAAGAGTACGAATGAATGAATGAATGAATGGATGAACGAGACACGTCATGCAATTTCGAACGACAACAACAGCAAAATTAATAACCCTTTCTACTAAAGGCACAAGGCCTGAAATTTGGCGGGAGGAGACTAGTTGATTACATCGACTCCAGTGTTTCACTGGTACTTAATTTATCGACCCCGAAAGGGATGAAAGGTAATGGTCGACCTCGGCGAAATTTGAATTCAGAACGTACGAAAGACGGACGAAGTGCCTTTAAGCATTCTGCCAACTCACCGCCTTAATAATAATAATAATAATAATAATGATAATAATAATAATAATAATAATAATAATAATAATAATAATATTCTTTCTGTTTGTTATAAAACTTAAAAACTGATGATGTCATTCCATCAACGTATGGACGCCGGTTACTCTCGTTCATAGTTTACGTTTAGTTTCTGAAATTTTGAATTTTTAATCACCTTTTGTTTTGAACTTGACAAAGACAGACGTATTGTCGAAATATTGTTCAACGAATAAAACATTTATACAATCGAATCGCGCTCTTCGTCTTGACTATTTACCTTCGTGAAGAGTTACGTCAATCCTTTTTTTCTTTTTTTTTCTTTTTTTTGTTTTTGTTTTTGTTTTCTTAAATACATGTTTTACCTGTGAATTTGCGTGTGTAAACTGGGAATGCATACAACGAGTTTCTCTACCCTAGGTGTACGGAAAACACTCGGCGAGAAATGGAAGAAAATTTGAAGAAAGAAGAAAAAAAACAACATAATAATAATAATATTCTTTTACTTTTTACTTGTTTCAGCCATCTGACTGCAACCATGTTGGAACACAGCCTCGAAGAGTTTTAGTCGAACGAACTTACCCCGGGCTTTATTTTTTAAGCCTAGTACTTTATCCTATCGGTTGTCCAGTGGTGATGGAGGACAAACTCCGACACAAAGACACACATACACACGCACACACATACACACACACAGATAGATCGATCGATCGATCGATAGATAGATAGATAGATAGATAGATAGATAGATAGATAGATAGATAGACAGACAGACAACGGATTTCTTTCAGTTTCCATCTACCAAATCCACTCACAAGGTTTTGGTCGGCCCGAGGCTATGGTAGAAAGCACTTGCCCAAGGTGCCATGCAATGAGACTGAACCCGGAACCATTTGGCTGGGAATCAAGCTTCTTACCACACAGCCACGAATCCTTTCTACTATAGGAACAAGGCCTGAAATTTTGGCGAGAGGAGGCTAGTCGTTTACATCAACTCCAGTTGAGCACTGGGTTCTATGTAATCGACGCCGAAACGATGAAAAGCTAAGTCGACCTTGGCGGAATTTGAACTTAGAACGTTTAAGACAGACGAAATACTGCTCTGCTAGGCATTTTATTCTGCGTGCTAACGATTCCGCCAGTTAACAAAAACAACAACAACAACAACAACAACAACAACAACAACAACAACAACAACAATAATAATAATAATAATAATAATAATAATGATCCTTTCTTCTATAGGCACAAGGCCTGAAATTCGGAGGAAAGGGAATAGTCGATTACATCGATCCCAGTATTTCACTGGTACTTATTTTATCGACCCCCGAAATGCGAAGTCGACCTCGGCGGTATTTTAACTCAGAACGTAAATACGGACCGAATGCCGCTAAGCATTTTGCCCAGCTTGCTAACGATTCCGCCAGCTCGCCGTCTGAATGATAATAATAATAATAATAATAATAATAATAATAATAATAATAATAATAATAATAATAATAATAATAATAAATGCCCTGATGCAATACCAGGCAGTGGCTCTCATGACTTCTCATCTTAACTGATTGGAAGTGTTATCATGTACTTTGTTTTGTCTTGGGATAAAAGATGAGCTACAGCAAATATTCTGCTCAATAACACAGATTTGCTTGTTTGACCTTAACCAGTTGAGCATGCCCCTTAATGGCCGATGATATGCACATCTCTGATCACGAGCAGGAGAAGTGGGGGAGCATCATAGACATGTGTTGAGAGGAATTTTGGGGGGTTTGGATAATTCACCTTTGGAAACATGGGTGCTTCGTTCAACATCCTTAAACAACCCTTATTCAGGGACCTTTTGAGCGGGATGGGCTACTTGACCTGAAGAAACTTCTAACTGGGCTCCACCTGCAAGGTCATGCGCAGTTTATCTTGATATGAAATCACCATGTCGCGCACATATTGTGATGCTTGTGTCTGGTGCACCCTTATCAGACGGATAGTCATGATGGGTATACTGGGCTTCGTATATTTTACTCAGTGTCACTTTAATGGCATGCACTACTCTCACTCGATAATAATAATAATAATAATAATTTCAATTTTTGGAACAAGGCCAAGGCTTTTTGAGGAGAGAGAAAAGTTGATTACATCGACCCCAGTACCTGACTGGCACTTATTTCATTGATCTCGAAAGGATGAAAAGCGAAGTCGATCTCGACGGAATTTGAAGTCAGAAACGTAAAGAACCAGAAGAAATGCCGCTAGCGATTCTTTTCTACTCTAGGCAGAAGGCCCGAAATTTTGGAGGAGGGGGTCAGTCAATTAGATCGACCCTAGCACGCAACTGGTACTTAATTCATCGACCCCGAAAGGATGAAAGGCAAAGTCGACCTCTCTAGAATTTGAACTCAAAACGTAAACGTAAATGTAAACGTAAATGGACGAAATGCCACTAAACATTTTGTTCGGCAAATATTTCAAATTTTGGCACAAGGCCTGCAATTTTAAGGGGGCTGGTGTAATTCAATTACATCGACCCCGGTACTTGATTTGCACTTTCTTTCATCGACAACAGAAAGGAGGATGAAAGGCAAAGTTAACCTTGGTGGAATTTGAACCTAGAACGTAACGAGAACTAAAGAAATGCCGCTAAGCATTTTGTCCGCTGCACTTAACGATTCAGCCAGTTAAGCACTTTGTTTCAAACAATATGGCGGAGTGGTGGTGGTGGTGGTAGGTGTCCAGTCGTTTGCATCGACCCCCAACTTGACTGTTACTTTATTTTATCAACCCTGCAGAGGGTGGGGTGGGGATAAAAAGGCAAAAATTGACCTCTGCGGAGATTTGAACTCAGAACGTAAAGAGCTCTAATGTTTCTGCCCGCTTACCACCCATGGTGGTGACGGTGATTATAACGATGATGATGATGATGATGATGATAATTTATTAATAATAACGATTTATTCTATTTGTTTATTATTTTTTTTTTAATTTCATCTTAATAATAATTATCTATAGGTCAACTCTGATTGAGCAAACATACGATCAAAGGTGTTTTGGCCTTCGTATATATCGTCGTTGTTGTTGTTGTTGTTCAAGTTGTTGCTGTTGTTGTTGTTGTTGTTGCTGTTACTGTTTGGCCATAAAACGTTTGAAGAAAAATCATTAAACAGAAATATATTCCGGTTGATTTAATTTTATTTAAAGCCTGTCTTTTTAAACTAATTGCGAATTTTACAAACACCTAGTTATATTTCTTTATCTATAATTTTAATTTTAATTGCTTGTTTAAAGTAATTACAGTTGTATTAAAAAAAAAAAAGAAAACACTGAAGAATTTTTCGAAAAAATAAAAAAAAAATAAAATAAAATAAAGTTACGGAGAAGGGCTTGTTTTGAAACTCCACTTTTAAATTACATCTTCTTAAAGTTTTATAAATAATTTTATTTTATAAAAAAACAAACAGGTACAATGTTGGCGTTTTGAACCTTTAGTTCCAAAGGTTTTCCGGATTTCTGGGTTTTGCGAACCAAGGGAAAAACACACTCTGAATTAAACAAATATTCAATTCTAAAAAGGCATGGCTGTGTGGTAAGAAGTTTGCTTCCCAAACAAATGGCTCAAAGCTCAATCCCACTGCTATACCCAGAATACATTGCTGCAAATTAGTACGACTAGGTGAAACTGTACCTAGTCGTACTAATAAAAAAAATAATGTGCAAGTTCGCTTTCTTTACATTTTAACAAGAATGCATGAAGTGATATTACCACGCTGTGCAGACTTCATAAGGGTGTTCGGGTTAAGTTTGACAGTTTGCCTAAAACGAAAAGAATACACAATATCCCGTCCAAAAACATAAAAGTATTATAGAAATATTTTTTTTTTTAATATCAACTAGATTATGGTTAGAAGATAACAGTTTACTCAAAGTAGATACCCTCAGCTTCCACCACAGCCTGAAGATGGCTCCAGAACCTGACTCATACATTCTTTACTGTGTCCCTGAGCATATCTTTAAACATCTCCTTGATCTCGGCCACCAGTTCAGCCTTCCGGAGATATGGAAAGGAGCCAAATGCTACTGCCGTACATGCTGCCTTCCAGTAGAAACTCCCTCTCCAAGCAGGGTTTGACCACAGTCTCCATGAGCTTCAGAGGGCCCTGTTCAACGATATGGGAATAAATACCGCCTTGTGGACGCAGTCAGAACGACGCCCACTACGTCTCGTTCAGCTGGGCGCGGCTTCGTAGGCTCCGTCGCAGCTGTCTTGCGGCCTTTGCAGTGTTTACAGAGCATCGAGCAGTAGTCATGTTTACGGCGCGAGTCATCGTGATACAGGCACCTCTTTTCAATATTCAGATAGCTTCCAGTCCTCTACGTCAGCTCTTTCTCAACCACAGCTTTAATCGTTATGCTTTCCAATGCCATCGACTCTTTACTAATATATATCGAGCTGTTCCTGATAAAAGGAGACATAGAAAAATCACCAAATTTAACCTGGCACCTTGTGTATATATATATATATATATGTGTGTGTATGTGTGTGTGTGTGTGTGTGTGTGTGTGTGTGTGTTTTTTCACACAAACACACACACACACACTCACACACACAAACACACACACTCACACACACAAACACATATACTTGTTCATGAAGGCAATGATACTACAATTTATTTATTTATTATTTAATTAATGCCTACAGTTTGCAAGATTGTTTCAGCTCTCAAAAGAACTGAACTTGGCCGCATTCCAATGACTGGCACCAGTAATAGTCAAAAAAGAATAATTAGGAGGAAGAAAGAAAGAAAGAAAGAAAGAAAGAAAAAAAGAAAGAAAGAAAGAAAGAAAGAAAGAAAGAAAGAAAGAAAGAAAGAAAGAAAGAAAGAAAGAAAGAAAGAATAACATCAACAACAACAACAACAACAACATCAATAACAAGTGGCAACTGCAATAAATAAAACTAAAAATCAATGATACATTGGCCAAAGAATTTATTGGAAGCTTGCACAATCGTTCGTCAATTTGTCTTTAAATGTCCCTTCTGCATCTCTCTGAACACGTGATAAACAACACCAGAACAGTCTGAATTCCGAACACCCTTTTGCATATTCTGATGGCAGGGAGACCATCCTTGTGCACGAACCGTTTATCGCAGTAATCGCAGGTAGCTAAAAGCCTGGAATGAGAAACACATTAAAATTACAGAACTTCTTTCTTTCTTTCTACATCTCTCTCTCTCTTTCTCTTTCTCTCTCTCTCTCTCTCTATCTATGTATTTTATTTCTTTACTGCCCACAAGGGGCTAAACATAGAGGGGACAAACAAGGGATTAAGTCGATTACATCGACCTCAGTGCGTGACTGGTACTCTAATTTATCGACTCCGAAAGAATGAAGGGCAAAGTCGACGTCGGTGGAATTTGAACTCAGAACGTAGCGGCAGACGAAATACTGCTAAGCATTTCGCCCGGTGTGCTAACGTTTCTGCCAGTTCGCCGCCTTATCTATCTATCTATCTATCTATCTATCTATCTATCTATCTATCTATCTATCTATCTATCTATCTATCTATCTATCTATCTATCTTTCAACCTCCCTCCTTCTTTTTCATCTCTATTTTAATTTTTCTTTTTTTCCCTGTCCTTTTATTTTCCCTTGCAAGATCTGGAACCTCAGAAAACGAGAATCTGTTATTACTGTTATTCTTGCTGTTTAGCCCCAAATCAGTCTTGATCCAACAGACCTATAATCAAAGACGTTCTATACGTGACCATCACAATAATTTTCTTTCAGACTTTGGCGCAGGCATGGCTTTGTGGTTAAGAAGCTCTCTTTGCAACCACGTGCTTTCAGGTTCAGTCCCACTGCACAGCACCATGAGCAAATGTCTTCTACTATAGCCCCCGGCTGAACAAAGTCTTTTGAGTGAATCTGGTAGACGGAAACTGTGTAGAAGCCTGTCGTATGTGCGTGAGTCTCCATCGTTTGACAACTGGTGTTGGGTGTTTTTTTATCGTCCCCGTAATTATCTGGTTCGGCAAAAAGAAACCGATATAATATTTTAAAAAAACCTTTGAAAAGCAGTTTTATTATTTGTTTAAAGTCTTATGAAATTTAATTTAATGAAAGAGAAAAAGATATATAATCTTCCACTTGTTTCAGTTGTTCGACAGCGACCATGCTGGGGCAACGCATTAAAGGATTTTAGTCGAACCAATCGACCTCGTACGTATCTCTTGTTTTTTCAAAGCCTGGTACTTATTGTCCTTTTGCCGAACCGCTAGGTTACGGGGGACACACATACTGTGTCACACATATACACACACACACGCACATATATATATCATACGATGAGCTTCCACACAGTTTCCATCTCCCGAGTTCACTCATAATGAACTGGGAGGCCCGGGGATATAGCAGAAGACACTTGCTCAAAGTTCCGCACAGAGGAACTGAACGCGAAACTACGTGGTTGCAAAGCAAGCTTCTTAACCACACAGCCATGCCTGCACCTGCATAAGATTTGATATGATATATATTTGGGCAGAGGAAAATCTAAAAACGCTAATTAAAACACAGGTCATTACAAAAAGAATTTTCTGGTCCCTGCTTTACAAAAAAGATTATCGAAATGACCATAGATTGAACGGTTTAAAGTTAATCATAGGTCTTCTCAATTAGGTTTGATCGAGGGATAATTAACAGCACAGGCAACAGTAGTTCTTTCGTAGGGTTTGTTGTACAGATGCTTTTCGGTTTTTCAATGGTTGCATACTCTAACTGATGTACCACTTCCCAAGTCGTTGGAATCCCACTGTCAAAGATTTGTGTAGCATGGACGAAAACAGAGAGGGGGGAATAGGAGAAGAAAGAGACAGAGAGAGAAATCGATGTCAGTACTTTATTTATCGACTTTGAACGGATAAAAAGCAAAGTTTACTTTTGGCGGAATTTGAACTCGGAATGTAAAGAGCCGAAGCAATTACCTAAAGGTGTTTGTCCGACGGCTTAACATTTCTACCAATCGACCACCTTCAAATGACGGCACTAACAACACAAACTAATCAGTTAAAAACATATATATATATATATATACAAAAACATACACGTTAATCATCAATGCTGCAAAGAATAGTGTATATTAAAATAAAACAATACTGGAATCACCTAAAGTATACATTGACAACAAGCTCATCGCATTTGATTAATATTTAAATGTCTTGTCAGATGATACAGAAATCAGAATATAAGAACCAAAATTAACCTACTGAGAAGAAAATATACTCAGATATAAGATTAGCTGACAAATATAATTGGACATGTCTCACAAGACGAAGGCGATTAGCTAGATATATAGCTAATAAATCATATATATACATTATTCATACTGCTTCTAATATTATGCGCCAAAGTATGGAATACAGAATTACAAAATTGAGATAAAGGAAAACTAATTTCCAACATGGAGTTAAAGAATGCAATAATAAATATGCCGAAGTAGCAAAAAAAAAAAATATTTCGTTCCTAACTGAACATACAAGGCAACAACAGAAGTCTAAGGGAAAATGCTTATGGAAGAATATGATACAAAGCTTACAACAAAAATTATCCGTGTTTTATATAGGCACAAGGCCTGCAATCTTGAAGGCGGGGACTAGTCGATTACATCGACCCCAGTGTTTAATTGCTACTTATTTTATTAACCCCCGAAAGGATGGAAGGCAGATTCTACTCCAGCGGCATTTGAACTCAGAACAACGGACGAAATGCTGCTAATCATTTTGCCCGGCATGCAAACGATTCTGCCAGCTCACCACCATTTTTTTTTTTTTTACAACAGAATGGTTAGCGCGCCGGACAAAATGCTTTCGTTCGTCTTTGCGTTCTGAGTTCACATGTCGCCAAAGTTGACTTTGCCTTTCATCATTTCGGGGTTGATAAAATAGTACCAGTTGAGAAATGGGAATCGATGTAATCGACTTAGCCCAATTCTCGAAATTGTTGGTCTTGTGCCAATATTTGAGAACAATATTTTATTACCAATAACAGTTATACTTTGTGGACTTATGGTCATTTGGCTCCCTGGACTACGTCACTACACTAGTTCTCCCATCCTTATTAAGGCTGCATTAGACGCCGTGCAATTGTTTTTGATACATTTAAAAGCAAAAACAAAGCTCGTTTTATACGCCGGTAGTGAGATCATGTGCAACAAAGCGCTGGATCTTTTAATTACATGCACAATCCATTTTATAGTTATAAAAATGAATTACGATGCTAGGAGTCATTTAACATGTGTACTATATTTGATATTAGTTTTTTGCTCGTATGTGCTTTTCTTTTGATTCATATCTGATTTAAGGCAGTGAGCCGCCAGAATCGTTAACACGTCGGATAAAATGCGTTGTGACATCTATTCTGGCTTTTTTACATGAATTGCTCAAAACTTACCAAAGTCAACTTTGCCTTTCATCGTTTTGAGATCGGTAAAATAAAGTACAAATCCATTACTGATGATATTAGTAGTAGTAGTAGTAGTAGTAGTAGTAGTAGTAGTAGTAGCGGCAGCAGCGGCAGCAGCGGCAGCAGCGGCAGCAGCGGCAGCAGCAGCAGCAGCAGTAGGAGGAGGAGGGGGGGGAGAAGGCGTGTGTTATCCTGCTGGAAAAAATGTCGTTGAGCATTTTGTCCAACGTACAAAGGGTTTTTTTCCATCCTTTACACTAAATGATACTAGAAAATAATAAAGGCAAGCAAATAAAGAAACGTAGAGGGTTAAAGCTCTAAGGATTGGGAGTGGGGGAAGTGGTCAGTGCGGGGAATACTGAGGGTGAGATACAATAGGAGTGACGAGAGCAGATAGAGAAATGGGTCGAGGAGATGGTTCTTTACTGGAGTGTGGGTTATGTAACTAACCAGTTCAGAAGAGCATAGACTGTTTTAGTGGCAATAAAAACAGAGAGAAGAGACAGGAGTTCTTTTCTCGAAGACTAAGGTCAGAAATAATTTTTATGAAATTTGACGTATGTCAAAATTTATGTGAAATTAATAAATTAGATGAGAATTTTTTTTAATTAAAGGGGAAATAACGATGGAGCGGGAAAAAAATTAATTGTTTAACTTTTATCTTTTTTTTATTTTTATTTGTTTCAGTCATTAAATTGCGGCTATGCTGGAGCACCGTCTTTGGTGGAGTTTAGTCGAAGATATTGACGTCATTGTACATTTTTTTTTTTTTTTTTTTACAGTCTGGTACTTATTCTATCAGGCTCGTTTTGCCAAATGCTAAGTTATAAGGACATACACCGACGTCGGTTGTCAAAGAGTCCAAACACAAATACACACACTGACACTTCATCGGTTACGACGACGAGGGTCCTCAGTAGATCCGATGAACTGAACAGCCTGCTCGCGAAATTAACGAGCAAATAGTTGAGCACTCCACAAACACACGCACCCTTTACGTAGTTCTCAAGGAGATTCGGCGTGACCCAGAATATGACAAGGCTGGCTCTTTAAAATACAGGTACTACTCATTTTTGCCAGCTGAGTGAACTGGAGCAACGTTGATTGGCCCGAGGCTATGGTAGAAGATACTTGCTCAAGATGCCGCTCAGTGGGCCTGAACCTGGAACTGTGTGGTTGCAAAGGGAGCTTTTAGACCATACACTCATATCTGCACCTATAGTTATTTATTATAATGTTATTTTAATTTGCTTCTGTCATTAGACTGTGGTCAAGCTGGAGCACCACCTTGACGAATTCTTTTAGTCGAATTAATCGACCCCAGTACTTAATTTTGTTAAACCTGGTAATTATTCTGTCAGTCTTCTTTGCCGAACCGCTAGAATTTTGGGGACATAAACACACCATTACCGTTGTCAAACGGTGTTGGGGTGGGGACAGACACTAACACAAAGACACACACACACACACACACACACACACACACATATATATATATATATATATATATATATATATATATATATATATATATATATATATAGGCCAGTTTTCTTTCACTTTCTGTCTATCAAATCCACTCACAACACTTTGGTCAGCCTAAGGCTATAGTAGAAGATACTTGCCCAAGATGCTGCTCAGTGGACCTGTACCCGGAACCACATGGTTTCTTAACCTTACAGCCATGCCTGCGCCTATATGTACTTATCTGTTTATTTATTACTTTATTTTATTTTTATTTATAAAATTATGAGCTATTTCGATAATTTACGCAGTAATAATGTTTTGTAATATAAACACGTTTCAAAATTTGTGAATGTGATATGGTCGATCATAATAACTCTTGTACTTCACTGATAATTAGTTTAATTAACTCTTGAAGGATGAAAGGCAAGATTGACTGTTGTGGGATTTGAACAAAGAATGCAAAGAGCTGAGGCTACACACATACTTTTGTTGACAGTGTCTAATGGATGTTGTTTAAATTTCATTGAAGGCAGGAACCTTCAAATCTTGAAATCTTTGGCACAAGGCTAGCTGTTTCGGAGGTGGGGGTAAGTCGATTACATCATTCCCAGAGTTCAAGTGGTACTTATTTTAGCAACCCCAAAAGAATGAAAGGCAAAATCGATCTTGGTGGAATTTGAACTCGGGATGTAAAGACAAACGAAATACCACAAAACATTTTGCCCAAAACATTTTGCCAAAACATTTTGGTGAACTGGTAGAGTCGTTAACGACTCTACCAGTTCACAACTTTTCACACGCACACACACACACACACACATGTTAAGAAGGCAATGACCACAAAAAGAAGACAGCACATACGAGAGGTACAGATTTTAACAAGCATTGTAGTAGTTTAATGCTAAAAAAAGGAAAGGAAAGGGTCTTGACATTTCGGATGCGAGTTCTTAATCAAAGAAAGAAAGAAAAAAAATAGAAGAATGAGCAAAAATGGTAGGAAAATATAAAATAAATGGGTAAAGGTAGTTGGAAATAAAGGAGAGGAGTTGGGAATGTGGTTCATTGGCAGGAGATTAGGAAGGGAGAAGGAGACGATTAGGGTGTGCATGTGTAAATATGGCACAGCAGCGAGGTGTATCTGTGTTGTAGAATGAGGTGGGGGAATTGGGGTGAAAGAGTACAACAGGGGTTGCCACCACCCCCTGGTGGATCCTCGTGAAGCTCAATAAACCCACACAACGCCCGGTCTGGGAATCAAAACCACGATCTTCCGAACGCGAATCTGCTGCCCTAACCACTGGGCCATTGTGACTCTACTTATATATATATATATATATATATATATATATATATATATATATATATACACACACACACATATGTATACATGTATGTATGTATGTATGTATGTATGTATGTATGTATGTATGTATGTATAATGTATGATACTTACTCTCCCCATGTTTCATAATCATCAATGCCATAACATGGAAATACTATTTCCTCATTATCAGGTTTTGGTAGAAGATAACTAGTATCTTTATGCTGTCAACAGAAAGAACAAACAGGTCTATGAAATAATTTCTTTAGGTTGAAACAGAGGCAAAACACATTAGCATATATATATATATATATATACATATCATCATCATCATCAACATCATTTAACGTCCGCTTTCCATGCTAGCATGGGTTGGACGATTTGACTGAGGACTGGTGAAACCGGATGGCTACACCTGATTTGGCAGAGTTTCTACAGCTGGATGCCCTTCCTAACGCCAACCACTCTGAGAGTGTAGTGGGTGCTTTTACGTGCCACCCGCACGAAGGCCAGTCAGGCGGTACTGGCAACAGCCACGCTCAAAATGGTGTATTTTATGTGCCACCCGCACAAGAGCCAGTCCAGGGGCACTGGCAACGATCTCGCTCGAATGTCCATTACACATGCCATGGGCACAAGTGCCAGAAAGGCGACGCTGGGCACAGGTGCCATCTCGATTTCGCTTTCGCTTGCCCCAATAAGTCTTCGCAAGCTGAGTTTCGTGTCCAATGAAGGAGACGACGTTGGCATGGGTGCCAGTCGTCGAATTTAGTTCAGTTTCGATTTGACTTGCCTCAACAGGTCTTCGCAAGCGGAGTTTAGTGTCCAAAGAAGGAAAGGTACTTATATCATCATCATCATCATCATCGTTTAACGTCCGCTTTCCATACTAGCATGGGTTGGACGATTTGACTGAGGACTGGTGAAACCGAATGGCAACACCAACCTCCAATCTGATTTGGCAGCGTTTCTACAGCTGGATGCCCTTCCTAACGCCAACCACTCAGAGAGTGTAGTGGGTGCTTTTACGTGTCACCCGCACGAAGGCCAGTCAGGCGGTACTGGCAACGGCCATGCTCAAAATGGGGTATTTTATGTGCCACCCACACAAGAGCCAGTCAGGCGGTACTGGCAACGTCCACGCTCAAAATGGTGTATTTTATGTGCCACCCGCACAAGAGCCAGTCCAGGGGCACTGGCAACGATCTTGCTCGAAAATCCTTACACATGTCACGGGCACAAGTGCCAGAAAGACGACGCTGGGCACAGGTGCTATCCCGATTTCGCTATTCGCTTGCCCCAATAAGTCTTTGCAAGCTGAGTTTCGTGTCCAATGAAGAAGACATATATATATGTCTTGTAAGCATGAGACATAAGTTTTATAAGTCACCAAACTATAGAAGAGGATGATATTATTACAGAGACTGTCTAATTGGAGCAAATACTTGAAATAAAGAATTGAACCTTAGCTCAGTAGAAGTTAGCAGGCCATGACCATCCAACTATTGATTTCCACCCAACTGAAATTAATAAGTCTTTCTTTCTCTAATAGGCACAAGGCCATCCTATCAAGAAGTGTAGCAGAGAAGACAGCAAAGCTGATCTTGGTGAAATTTGAACTTAGAGCATAAAAAGTTAGGAGAAATATTGCAAATTATTTTGTCTGACACTCAAACGATTTGCCATTAATAATAATAATAATAACAAGGGCACTCAGAGAGCACAAACCTCTGCCAAGGGAACACCAACGTCCTCTCAATGATTAGCCAGAGATGATTTTTAAAATGAGAATATCTGAAATAATCTTGACTACTCTCACAAACAAGAATGCTAAAAATGAACTTGAACGCTCTCAAAAGTTAAGTAAAAAAACTGGAAAAATAATCCAGAATCCTTGACCAGTACCAGATTGATCCCAAAATCTAATCAGTTTGTGCCAATCATGAGGCCAAACATCCCTGACAGTTTCATCCAAATCCATTCTGCGGTTCTTGAGATATCTTGTCCACAGTCAAACAAATAAACACGACTGAAAACAACACCACTGCCTTAGCGAAGGCAGAGTTAATAATCACAATAATAATAATAGAGGTAACTCAAATCTGGAGCCTAGGGTTAGGGTTAGGGTTAGGGTTAGTTGACCTTGGCGGAATTTGAACTCAGAGCTTAAATACAAATGAAATGCCCCTTAAGCATTTTGTCCAGTGCACTAATGATTCTGCCATCTTGCTGTCTTGATGATGATGATGATGATGACAACGATGATGGAGATGATGATGATGACAATGGTGGTGGTGGTGGTGGTGATGATGATGATGATGATGATGTTGATGATGGCAATGACAAGGAGGAGGAGGAGAAGGAGGAGGAGGAGAAGGAGGAGGAGGATTATACAAGAGAAAATCATATGAAATTCAGATTAGAAGAAAAAATGCACCAAGGCAACCTTAGAGAGAGGAAAATAAATTATAATCTATTATATTATGCTAGATAAAGAAACTGAGATAAGAGAACTAGACCAAAAACAGTCATAAATATCCAGAAATCAATGAACTAGACAGTGTACAATGCATGCACACAAATGAAGAAAAAGATCAGGAAGAAATATTATAGATGCATTAGATTAATACTGCAAACAGAACTAAATGCAAAAAATAAGGTCATAGGCATCAATACTTTAGCTGTTCCAGTAACACATTGAAGTTATAATGTACTCATTTCAATGCTATACAAACTAACAAGACAAGATAGGAAAACAAGGAAAATAATGGCTGTATATAGAATACACCACCCAAAATCTGATATAGAAAGATTATATTTATGACAAATACAAGTAGAAACCATTATAAAGTATCTACGAGAGGACTACAAAGATGTTTGGTAAAGTTAATGTAAATAGCCATGAAGCACTAACAAATCAAAAAATGCTTTGTATCCTCAAAGAAGCAAACAAAAATAAAGTGGAGCTGAAATGGGAAAGAGTTATAAAGAGAAAGAAGAAATAGGAGAAACCGAGAAAAGACTAACATCTGAGATAAAACTGGTGTTGAAGGTCAAGATAGAGTAATGACAAGAAAGGCCAACTGTTCCCTATACATAATACCTGGAAAATGGTGGAGGTAGATGAGGAAAATTTACAACTGAAATGCATGAAACTCGAAGTAGTGCAGAACTCAAAGAAATAAAGAGGTACCACAGAATTCAAAGAAGCAAATAGGCACCACAGAACTTACAGCAAAGAGGCGCCACAGAACTCAAAGAAATCAAAATGTACCACAGAATTCAAAGAAGCAAAGAGGCACCACAGAACTCAAAGAAATCAAAAGGTACCACAGAATTCAAAGAAGCAAAGAGGCACCACAGAACTCAAAGAAATCAAAAGGTACCACAGAATTCAAAGAAGCAAATAGGCACCACAGAACTCAAAGAAATCAAAAGGTACCACAGAACTCAAAGAAGCAAAGAGGCACCACAGAACTCAAAGAAATCAAAAGGTACCACAGAACTCAAAGAAGCAAAGAGGCACCACAGAACTTAAAGAAATCAAAAGGTACCACAGAATTCAAAGAAACAAAGAGGCACCACAGAATTCAAAGAAGCAAATAGGCACCACAGAACTCAAAGAAATAAAGAGGAACAACAGAACTCACAGCAAAGAGGCACCACAGAACTCAAAGAAGCAAATAGGCACCGAAGAACTCAAAGAAATAAAAAGGCACTGCAGAACTCAAAAAAGTATGGTAGAACTCAAAGATCTCTGATTGCAACATAGGATTAAAACTTACCCATGAAAAACTACCAAAAACATGTAATCAAGCAGAATAGATTATCTATGTGCATGTCTTTGTGTTTATGTCTGTTGCTCTACAACCACCGCCACTATTTTATAACTGGTGTTGGTTTGTTTACATCTCCATAACTTAGTAGTTTTTGGCAAAACAGACTGATAGAGTAAGTAACCAGACTTAAAAAATAAGTGCTGGGAGTGATTTATTCAACTAAAACTGTCTGAGGCAGTCCCTCAGCATGGTTGCAGTCCAATGACTTTACAAGTCAAACATTAAAGATAAAGGAAGAAGATATCTGTGTGTTTACACACACACACACACACACACACACACTCACACGCACGCACACACACACACACACACACACGCACACACACACACACACACACATATTTTATACATGGAGTCACTGTGTGGTAAGAAGCTTGCTTCCCAACTACATGGTTCTGGGTTCAGTCCTACTGTGTGGCACCTTGGGCAAATGTCTTCTACTATAGCCTCAGGCCAACCAAAGCCTTTTGAGTGGATTTGGTAGACAGAAACTGAAAGAAGCCCATTGTGCGTGTGTATATATATATATATATGTATATATACACACACGCACACACACACACACACACACACATATATATATATATATATATATATATATATATATATATATATATATATATATATATATATATACATATATAGCTATGTGTGTGTGTCTTTGTGTCTGTGTTTGTCCCCCCTCCATTACCACTTGACAACAGGTGCTGGTGTGTTTACATCCCTGTAACTTAGTGGTTTAGCAAAAGAGACTGATAAAATAAGTACCAAGCTTAAAAAATAAGTACTGTGGTCGATTCATTCACCCAAATGTTCAAGATGGTGCCCCAACATGGCCGTAGTCTAATGACTGAAACAAGCAAAAAAAAAACTTTTTATAATCTTAAAAAGAAAATCACAAATCTCATACATACAGCTACCCAGGGTTTCCTGATTACAATGATCATTTATTCCATCATTTATCAAGCTGAAAACAAGACTGTTTGTCAGTTGTCTTTTGAGTAGATAACGTTAAAACGAGACGCTTGTAAAGAAGAAAAGAAGAGAAACATAAGGGAGATAACCAGCATTACAATAATTCAATGTCAAGCAGATGTAAACCAGGTATTAAGTATCCTGTGGTCTACCTTTAAATGCCAACAAAATATGTTTCCTGAAATGCAGATATACAGAAAAAATCTCATTCTTTGAATTTATGTATTCGTTGCAGGTTCTTAAGTTATTTTAATACACACAGTTTTTCAGAAAACCTTACTGGTTCCCAGCCAAGTGTTTATACCTATTGGGGAACAGATGATAGTTAGATTGAGCCAGGTCAGAAGAATAGGGAGGGTGATCAGCCATTTCAAAGCTGCAGTCATATACAGCAGCCATTAAAACTAAGGATTTATGTACTGGAGTATTGTCCTAATGAAACAAAACCCCTTTCATCAGTTTTCCTGGTTGTTTGGTCTTGATAGCCTTTTCTAACTGCCTCAGCATGTTGGCATAGTATTGTCTATTGATGGTGTGATGCTTTTGAACATGATCAGTAAACACAAGGTCTTTTACATCCCGTAAAACTGAAGCCATCACCTTCCATGCTGATGAAACTACCTTGGCCTTCTTTGGAGTAGGTTAAGGAAGGGTGTTTCCACTGCATGCATTGTCTCTGTCTCTAATTCAATGTGATGAAGCTAATACTCATTCTGAGTTAGGAAACCAGATTTCCACACCGACATCCGAAACTTGGAGTTTTATTATGGCAACCGAATAATTGTCACATATTATATATACATACTCTTTTACTTGTTTCAGTCATTTGACTGTGGCCATGCTGGAGCACCGCCTTTTGTCGAGCTAATCGACCCCAGGACTTATTCTTTGTAAGCCTAGTACTTATTCTATCGGTCTCTTTTTGCCGAACTGCTAAGTTACGGGGGACGTAAACACACCAGCATCGGTTGTCAAGTGACGGTGGGGCAACAAACACAGACACACAAACACATATATATATATATATATATATATATACATATATACAAATATATATTATTGCAAAAATATATACTTAATTATATATATATTTATTATTGCGAGGATGCATAATTTAATTATTTATTTGCAATTTGAAATTAATTGAACATGGAAACAACTGTAGGTTATAAGGAATTAATGTTATTCGAAACTGGAGTTGTGTTAATAAATAGATATCTTTCTGTCGATTTGTCCATTTTATATATACATATATATGTATTTATGTATGTATATATGTATATATACATATATATATATATATATATATATATATATATATATATATATATATATATATATATATATATATATATATATATATATATATTATATATATATAAATACATATATATGTATGTATGTATCTGAAGATATATATATATATACATGCATACATACATGCATATATATATATGTGTGTGTGTGTACAAATATGTTGGTGTTAGGAAGGGCATCCAACTGTAAAGATCCTGCCAAAACAGCCACAGAAGTCTTGTGCAGGCTTTGACCTGGCCGACTTTTGTGATACCATCTCTCCCATGCCAGCATGGAACACGAACGTTAAATGATGATGATGATGAGGATATATAGGAGCGGCTGTGTGGTAAGTAGCTTGCTTACCAACCACATGGTTCTGGGCTCAGTCCCACTGCGTGGCACCTTGGGCAAATGTCTTCTACTATAGCCTCGGGCCGACCAAAGCCTTGTGAGTGGATTTGGTAGGCGGAAACTGAAAGAAGCCCGTCGTATATATGTATATATATATATATATATATATATATATATATGTATGTGTTTGTGTGTCTGTGTTTGTCCCCCCAACATCACTTGACAACCGATGGTGGTGTGTTTATGTCCCCGTAACTTAGCGGTTCGGCAATAGAGATCGATAGAATAAGTACTAGGCTTCCAAAGAATAAGTCCTGGGGTCGATTTGCTCGACTAAAGGCGGTGCTCCAGCATGGCCGCAGTCAAATGACTTGAAACAAGTAAAAGAGTAAAAGAGTAAAGAGTATATATATATATATATATATATATATATATATATATATATATATATATATATATATATATATATATATATATATATACATATATATATCTAAAGATATATATATATATACATACATAAATATGTATTTATATATACATATGTGTGTGTCTGTGTATGTGCATGTGTGTGTGTGTATATATATATATATATATATATATATATATATATATATATCTATATATATATATATATATATATATATATATATATGAAGGCATATGATGACAGGGATTTCTTCAGTCTCCAATAGTCCAAAAGTAGAACTTCATCAGGATGAAATGATAGTTGTTGGCAGAAAATATAACAAAAACCCAAACTAATAGTAGTGAAGAATATTTGAATTTGTGGGGATGAAAAAATGGTAACTAATTTGCTGTGGTAAAGATTTTGGAAGTATTAATATCAATGGGAGGGATTTTTCCTGAGCATTAGCTACCATGTACCCATTTATGTGTAAGTTTAGTTTTTTTTTTTTGTTTCTTTTTAACTATTTCTGATATTATGATAGCATTAAGTTTACTAACAACCAATAGTAAGGGATGGATATATGATGAAAAGCAAGCAGCATAAAAATCAATCATCTATTTATGGATTGCTGGAAGCTGTTTGCAAAGAATGGAGATCAAATAGACTCCTTAGTGCAAACAGTGCACTGGTTTTAATGATGATGCTGAGATGGAATCTGGGATTAAAAGTGTGGAGTCTCGATAATGAATAGAGGGGAAAATAATGGAAAGTGATAGGATACAATTACTTGATAATGAAGTCATAAAGCAGAGGTTTAAGGCTTAGAAGAAGGTTATAAATACCTAGGTATTATAGAGTTAGATAAGATAAGGAAAATTATAAGAAAGGAAGCATTTATAAAGAAATACTTCAGAAGATCTGAAATTGCTACTTTGAACTAAGCGAAATGATAAAAATAAGACTTTGGCTATGGTTAGTTAGAGGTATAGTGGGTGTTATCTTCAAGTGATGTAACTTGAAAAAGAATGATCATATTTGGAGCATTATTCCCCAAAAGTGATGCTGGATGTTATTAGTCTATATACACTCTTTAAGAAAGAAGGGAGAAGAATTAATTGGTGGTAAAGAATGTACACTAAATGACAAAAATAATGTAACTTGGTACATAAAGAAAAAAGTACAGGAATGCCTTTGTAATAAATAATATTGTAGACAATGTTAGAGATGTGTAGATATTAAAAGCCAAAGTTAAGGGCTCTAATTTGCTTGTGGAAGTCGCCACTCTGTAAGGTGGTTGGTGTTGGGAGGGGCATCCAGCTGTAAAAACCCTGCCAAAGCAGACAGTGGAGCTTAGTGCAGTCTTCTGCCCAGCCAGCCCCTGTCAAATTGTCAAACCCATTACAGCATGAAAAACAGATACTCTTTACTCTTTTACTTGTTTCAGTCATTTGACTGTGGCCATGCTGGTGCACCGCATTTAGTCGAGCAAATCGACCCCAGGACTTATTCTTTGTAAGCCTAGTACTTATTCTATCAGTCTCTTTTGCCGAACCGCTAAGTTACGGGGATGTAAGCACACCAGCATCGGTTGTCAAGCGAAGTTGGTGGAACAAACACAGACACACAAACACACACATATATATGCATATACATATATACGACGGGCTTCTTTCAGTTTCTGTGTACCAAATCCACTCACAAGGCTTTGGTCGGCCCGAGGCTATAGTAGAAGACACTTGCCCAAGGTGCCACGCAGTGGGACTGAACCTGGAACCATGTGGTTGGTAAGCAAGCTGTTAAATGATGATGATGATGATGATGATGATGGTGATGGTGAAGTCAGAATCTTCTATGTTATATCTTGTAAACAAGAAAAGAACAAAAATGAAATAAAATCTAAAATAATAATAATAATAATAATAATGATTTCTTTCTTTTGCTACAAAGGCATCAGATGAGAGAGCCATTACAAGGACAGTTTACAATATGTGTGTGGGTTTACATAAAAGGTTTTGGGATTTGTCCTACATGTGACAACAGCTGTTCAACATAATCCCACAAGCTGGCAATGCTCAGAGACTGCACAATCTCTGGGTGAAGGTTTTAGCACCTGTAAAGTACAAATTTAAACATGACAGAGTTGACCAATATCTACATTTGATAATGTGTTGGCATTATAAAATTGAAACTGCTGACAAATGGTACAAGCACCACCCTGAGGCTGTAACTGAGGGAGAAAATGTAATGATTCTTTGGGAACCATGTGGTTGGTAAGCAAGCTGTTAAATGATGATGTACAGACCGGACCATCAAAGCAAATAAACCAGATATTGTAGTGAAAGACCAA
Source organism: Octopus bimaculoides (assembly GCF_046866305.1). Lineage (NCBI taxonomy): Eukaryota > Metazoa > Mollusca > Cephalopoda > Octopoda > Octopodidae > Octopus > Octopus bimaculoides. Next base: position 16,213,303 of record NC_142945.1, on the reverse strand, counting down.
AGCAATAAAGTCTGTTTTTTTATTGATATGAGCATACCCTGTGACCATAAATATCTCAGCAAAAGAATTTGATAAGCTCAGAAAATATAAAGATTTGCTAATCGAAATTGAAAAGATGTGGCATCTCAAGATGGTTATAATACCAGTGATTGTAGGAGCACTTAGAATGATTAAAAACGGGACTGAAAATTATTTGAGAATGTTCCCTGGCTTACTATCCATGCAGGAAGTGCAAAATATTGTCTTAACTGGTATGTCACACGTACTGAGAAGAGCATTGTCGCTGTGAATTTCTTTCCTTTTCTACCCTTTATTTTCTTTGTTTACTTTTTTATTTTTTATTTTTT
>NC_142945.1:16200456-16202956 GCF_046866305.1 Octopus bimaculoides | reverse complement strand
AGGCTGACCCCTTTGAAATACAGGTACAACAGAAACAGGAAGTAAGAGTGAGAGAAAGTTGTGGTGAAAGAGTACAGCAGGGTTCGCCACCATCCCCTGCCGGAGCCTCGTGGAACTTTAGGTGTTTTCGCTCAATAAACATTCACAACGCCCGGTCTGGGAATCGAAACCGCGATCCTATGACCGCGAGTCTGCTGCCCTAACCACTATCAAAGAAGCTTACATATCTGAGATTACTTTGACTATCAAAGATAAGTACCATCTTCCAGCTGTAATTCCACAGCCTACAGGTACATAGTGATAATAAGCCCATTCACTTGGGGCATTTCATTATTGGTGAGGAGGGGTAAGGGAACACTTCCCTCTCCCACCATCTCCAAGTGGAATGGAGAAAATGCCATTGAGGGTTTCACCAGAGGTAATTGTCTTCCTTCAGTCTATAAATTTGATTAGAATATATGAAGTTATCATTGATGATGATCATGGGAGGAGAGTCAATGGTGGGTGGGGAGTCAGCTGCAGCGCTGATGGGGCGGGGATGTTGCTGGCGATGACGATGACGACGACGACGACGACGATGACGGTGGTGGTGGTGGTGGTGGTGATGATGATGATGATGGTGATGATGATGATGATGATGGTGATGAATGCAGCGGTATTTCTGCATTTCACCAATTATTAATATTAGAATCACCACCACCACAACAGTAACAAGAAAATGTAAATATACCTGAGATTTGAAAATTCATCTGGCAAGCTTGAAAATAAATTATATGATAAATCCAGGTGTTTTAATTCAGTCAGCAGTGAAAACCTGAAATAACAAATAATAATTTTAAAAATTAATGAGTTAACATCTTATGCTTGGTTTTTGTTTTTTCTTGTTTTTTCTTTTTTTCAAATCCTTAACCCTTTGGTATTTAAACTAGCCATATCCAGCCCAAAATATTCAACCAGTTTTATGTTCAGACTGATTAGATCCAACCTTTCCCACCTGCCCTACAATGTCATTTTAAGAGTAAAACAATTACATCACTGCAATCGCAAATCTGAGATAATTTATGATTAATTCAAAGCAATATGAATAAATAAATATTTCATTTGATGGAATAATCTAAATGCTAAAGGGTCAAATATGGGATTATTACTTCAAAAATGTATAAAATTTTCCGTTTCATTCTGAAAATGATGTCGTAATTGAACCATACTCGTTGACTGGTACCACGCCAGTGGAGCATTAACAGTACTGTCCGAGCGTGTTCACTGCCAGAGCAGCTGTCTGGCTTCTGTGCTAGTGGCCCGTAAATAGCACCATTTGAGCGTAATCGTTACCAGCATTGCCTTCTAGCACTTGTGCTGGTGGCATGTTAGAAAATCATTTGAGCGAGGTCGTTGCCAGTGCCGCTGGACTGGCTCCTGTGCAGGTGGCATGCAAAAAACACCTTTTTGAGCATGGCCGTTGCCAGTAACATATCACTGGCCCTCATGCCGATGGCACATAAAAGCACCCACTACACTCTCGGAGTGGTTGGCATTAGGAAGGGCATCCAGCTGTAGAAACTCTGCCAAATCAGATTGGAGTCTGGTGCAGCCTTCTGGCTTGCCAATCCTCAGTCAAATCGTCCAATCCATGCTAGCATGGAAAGCGGACGTTAAACGATGATGATGATGATGATGATGTTGTTGTTGTTGTTGTTGCTCAGCTCCTCTTATTATACATTGGCTGTTATTTGTATCCCTGGTTTTAGAATAAAGTGTATATATATATATATATATATATATATATATATATATATATATATATATATATATATATATATATATATATATATATATATATATAAATATATCATCATCATCATCACCGTCGTTTAACGTCCGCTTTCCATGCTAGCATGGGTTGGACGATTTGACTGAGGACTGGTGAAACCGGATGGCAACACCAGGCTCCAATCTGATTTGGCAGAGTTTCTACAGCTGGATGCCCTTCCTAACGCCAACCACTCTGAGAGTGTAGTGGGTGCTTTTACGTGTCACCCACACGAAGGCCAGTCAGGCGGTACTGGCAACGGCCACGCTCAAAATGGTGTATTTTATGTGCCACCCACACAAGAGCCAGTTCAGGGGCACTGGCAACGGAAAATGGCCATAAAACACTTGTTCTTGTTCTTGTTGCTTTGCTCCCAAATCAGCCCTGATGAAGTAGATCTACAAACAAAGGTCTTCTAACCATGGCCATTCTGTCATAGTTTATTTTTGTTTTTAAAGATTGGGGTCGGGTGTAGGGTGTCTAATATATCCTTAATTTTTTTCAATTGGATGATATGATGAGTGAACTTGCAATTAAACAACCAAGATTGGTCAATAGAGACAGGCCAATTCTCTTGCAAGGCAATGCTCAACTACAGTCAAAATCGTCCAACCCATGCTAGCATGGAACGCGGATGTTATACGATGATGATGATGATGATGATGATAAGTGTGTGTGTGTGTGTGTGTG
>NC_142945.1:16185456-16192956 GCF_046866305.1 Octopus bimaculoides | reverse complement strand
TTAAAATACAGTAAAAAATGTAAAGACAAAAATGTTGTGTTGGAAACATTAGGACTTTTACTGTCAACTTGAATATAAAAACAAGAAAAAGACAATAAAGGCTCAAACTGTCAAAACAATAGTTGTTACATACAGTTAAAGTGAGTGTAACAGTTCTATAGTAACATGCATATACAATAACATCTATTCTTAAATCAGTGTCAAAATATTCCATATTTAAGAAAGTAATTGTTTGTTTATTTGAAACTGAAATGAAAAACTTTCACACAAATTAGATGAAAATTAGGGAAAAACAGAAGCAAATATAAAACTCATGTAGGATTGATGATAACGATAACAACTACTACAATAGTTATTCAAATATAGTTTCCAATAAGAGCATAAGACTTGCACTGAAGTAATTTTACATTTAGTAAAATGAAGTATTGAACCCCTAACTCCTGAATCAAATAACCACACAATTTTATTTCTAAAGCACTTGAATATACTATATAAATAATTTTTTTTTTAAATAAATAAAAAATAAAAAATAATGCAATAATTTAAATAAAATAAATATATGAATTAAATATTACTAAAATTATATAATAACAAATTATATATACTTCCCAATATAGGTAAATTTGAAAATAATAATAGAGGATAATTTAAAATTAAAACTATGTATAGTGTAATTACCCCCCTTGGTACTAATCACTTATAAATACCCATAGTTCCCTGCTATCTACTTCCTCAAATCACCATTTTAGTACCAGCAAAAAAGGAAGATATGTATTTGAATTTTTCTTGTTATATATCACGTTTAAAGACAGACATTTTTATTCTGATGTTTAATCTTATATCTCACATTCTGTATTTGACATATACTTGATTTTACATGATTGATACATATGCTAATTCATATTTATAATGTATAATATATAAATTTTAATTCTTAATATTACAAAGTATAATTTTTATTCTTAATTTTTAATTTTTAATTCTTAATTTTTAATCTTTAATGTTTAATTGTATTGCTTATTTTTAAAAGGGATGTAAAATTAGATATATAATATTTTGAAATAGAACCTGAAGACGTGTTGGAATGATTGTAAATCTGATGATTTCATATATGTATTTATATATGTATATATATGGGTATACAGTTGTGTATATGTATATTGTAATCTTCCAATACTGAAACACATGTAGTTCCTTCATACTTAATAAATATAAGTATTAACTAAAGTAAGATATAATTAATGAAGTATATTATATACCCTACTGGTAATCTATACATATATAAAATTGAGAATGTATGTCTGTGTGTGTGTGTGTGTGTGTGTGTGTGTGTGTGTGTGTGTGTCTGTGTGAATCCCTAAAACTCCAGAACTACACAACCAATTTCATTCAAATTTTACACATGCCTTACTTAGGGTCCCGGTTGTGTTTTAGTAAAAAAAAAATGTTAACTTCTTGCATACTTCCAGCCCACAGCAACATCATATCTCCTCCACTATTTAAGTATTACGTGTCAAAAGTGAAGCAAAAACACTCATGTCATTCGAACCGGAATCTCAAAAACATTGTTATTATTAAATTTATGCATTTCTAATCAATTTGGAGATATTTGCTATTGAGTTGCAGATTTTTAACAATGCATTTGGTGATTATTTGCTTTATTTCTTGGGCAAAATTTACAACTTAGAATAAAAGAATAGAATTATTATTTCATTCAAAAATTGATGAGCTTTGTTTTTAGTGATGACTTGAAATGGTAAATATTTTTTCTAACTATATTTGCTTGAAAAAACATACTTTTCTTTATATTAAGCAATTCATTATAATTACTTTTACGATGTGCCTAAATAAAAACCATCGTTATAGATCAGCATTTCTCAACCTTTTTCGCGATTTGGCTTCCCTTGGATATTGAAAAAATTTATTTCGGCTCCCCTGTGTTGATGAAAAATTTAATCCAGCTTCCCATGTATCTGAGATAGACCGGCCAGCCCATGACAAATCTGACAAAAGGGGGGACCCACAGAACTACCAGCTCACGAACTGCATCTGAAAGTTGGCATGCCAATTATGCTGCTAAGGAATTTAGATGCTCCAATAATGTGCAATGGTATGTGGATGATTATCAAAAAATTGTGCTCCCGAGTTCTGTAGGCAACAACCTTGAATGAACCCGCCGCTGGCTAACATACTTATAACTCCCATGTCCCTTACCCACTCCGATACGACCTACAAGTTTAAACAGATGCAATTTCCCATCAAACTGCTTTCCCATGACAATCAACAAGGCGCAGGGACAATCAGTGCAAGCGGTTGGTTTGAATCTGACAGATCAAGTATTATCACACGCACAACTGTATGTTGGCTGTCTCCAGGGTCTTTCTATTTGTGCACCTGAGGAAAGGACAAAGAATGTTGTCTACCAAGAGGCACTCTAATGATAACAACGGCAACTTCAACTGCTCCAATTTCAACTCCGCAATTTTTTCATCGTCCTGTCAGCCCACATAAGTCCAGTCTTGCTTTGCTCTCCTTACTAACTCACCATGACATACTTTTTTCTACCAAGATCCGTCACCCAAACACCACTTTGTATCCACTTCTTCCTCTTTTTAATGTCTTCGTTTCTCTCTTCGCGTCGCTCACTGACCGGGTGAAACCGGGCTTAGCTGCTAATAGGACATAAAATGCATATACACTAACCCAAAATTCTATAAAGAGTCTGCATACTATCATATGCTGATGAGGATTCAAGCAAAATTTACAATTGCTGGAAAGAAACTCTTTCCCTAAATCCAAAAAGCCACAAAATTGACAGGTTACAGAAGCAGTACACATATTGGAAGTGAATTCTGAATCCACACAGAGTTTCAATACAAAAAAGATTAGTGAAGTAACAACATTCCAACAACACTAATACAAGAGCAAGGATAAAATAGGATTAAAGTTTGCTAAAGTCAACACACACACAATATACACACATAAACCAGAAATGCAAATAACCACTGATCCCATATTAGGCAAACACAAACTACAAACTATTCAGACATAATTACACACATACATGTTTTTATTTTGTTACCAACAAAAACAGAAACAAAAATATGAAAATATAACATAAAAACAACATCATAAGACCAAAGTCACTCATGCAACGTTCATACTTGCTTGAAAACATACACAAGAAGGAAAATAAATTAGTAACTGAATGGAAAATCATTGATAAGGTCACAACAGTAGGATGAACATTTTTTAAGAAACTAAACAATAACTGAATAATTGATTTATTTGAATTGTTACACTGAAATTAAAATTAATTATAACTAGAAATGTGCTCATCAGTTATCCTCCTGAAGTATACAATACTGATTCAACATATGGTTTTTACAACAAAATTATTGTAAATCAAATTCAAAATTATATGTATATACAAAAGACACACAAACACGCACACTCACACACACACCACACACACACACACATTTTCCCTTGGCAGTTCTGGTGACTTTGAGAAAAATCTATTCTCAATCAGCACATACTCATATACAAACACTTCTCTCTCTGCACACATGCTTACACATGTGCATACATAAACACTGAAAAGTAAACAGAAATATCCCATAACAGAAAAGTTTTAAGATTAAAAAAAATTATTTATATATTTTCTGTCCCACACTGAAAGAAAGTATATATATATATATATATATATATATATAAACATGGTACAATTATAAGAGATGTTATCTCCGGACAGTACTGCAGTAAATTTGCCATTCGACAATATGTTTACATTAAGCATGGTACAGAGATAACTAATTTAATCTAATACTGCCTTTGTTTGCATTTAAAAGATATATCTATCTATCTATCTATCTATCTATCTACATATATATATATATATATATATATATATATATATATATATATATATATATATATATTTTTTTTTTTTTTGTATATATATTTATATATATATATATATAGATACTTATATATATATGTATATATATATGTATATATATTTATATATATATACATATATACATAAATACATACACACATATACAGAGCGAGAGATAGATAGAGAGAGAGATAGATAGAGAGAGAGAGAGAGAGAGAGAAAGAAAGAAAGAAAGAGTGACACTTACTCTGATGGAAGCTCTGAAAGGAGACAAAATGATAAGATAAGTGTATGCAGGTGTCCCCTCAATTTCTTGATGCCAGGAGGAATGTTACAGAGTGGATTATCACGAAGTTTCAAAATCTCCAAATTCCTCATTTCCAGTAAGGTATCAGGTAATGTCTGAAAAATATTAATGATAAAAATAATAATAATAAGCCTTTCTACTAAAGGCACAAGGCCAGCAATTTCAAGAAAGGGGCTAAGTCAATCATCAGCCCCAGTTTTTCACTGGTACTTATGTTATCGACCCCACAAGGGTGAAAGGCAAAGCTGACCGCCATGGAATTTGAACTCAGAACATAGCAACAGACAAAATACTGCTTTTTAAAATTTTATTTGTAGGACAAAAATTTTGCCTAGCATGCTAATGATTCTGCCAGCTTACTGCTTTAATAATAATAATAATAATAACAACAACAACAACAAGAGCACTTAGATAGCGCAAACCTCTGCTAAAGCAACATCAACATCCTCTCAACGATTAGCCAGAGATGATTTTTGAAATGAGAATTCTTGAATTAAACTTGATTGCTCTCACAAACGAAAATACTAAATATGAACCCGACCACTCTCAAAAATTAAGTAAAAAAACTGGAAAGACAATCCAGAATCCTTGTCCAGTACTGGAATAATCTCAAGGAAAGGAAAAATTGTAGGTGTATATGATGCATAACTATACATATATACACATGTGTGTGTGTGTGTGTGTGTGTGCATATATATATATATGTATATATATATATATATATATATATATATACCTACAATTTTTCCTTTCCTTATATTTCATTTTATATATATATATATATAAAAGAAAATAAATGGAGATTATGAAGTTATTAACAGCAAGACCAATTTGCTGTTAATAATAAACAATTATTAACTTCCTAATCTCCATTTTCTTTTCTTTCTTTTAAATGCATATAAACTATATGTTTTTATATATACCTATTATTTAAAGGAAATTCATTCCCCAAAAATGCTAGGTATTGAACCAGTATTTCCTTGGATGAAACCATCCCTTCATGAGGTTTACACATCCCCTAATTATATTTTATACATATAAAAACTGAAAGTAGGTGATGGACATGGTTCAAACAAAATTTTGGAAATTTAGCTATCATGAAAACCTATTTCTATAATTATATTTTATAAGCACCCTCTACACTCTCGGAGTGGTTGGCATTAGGAAGGGCATCCAGCTGTAGAAACTCTGCCAAATCAGATTGGAGCCTGGTGTAGCCATCTGGTTTCACCAGTCCTCAGTCAAATCGTCCAACCCATGCTAGCATGGAAAGTGGACGTTAAAAGATGATGATGATGATGATATATATGTGTGTGTATATAACTTATCTGAAAGAACCGTGTGTATGACCTTCTTTCGGATGTAGTCAAGGATGTTTATGAGTATAGCAGCAGAAACATCTTACATGTAAAAGCATTACTCCAGTGGGGCTTATACTTGATCTTGTAGAGCTAAACAGAAACAACATGCACAACAATAAGAACAACAAACCCTTCAATACCAATGGAAACCACACCCATAAACAGGGCTGACTAATTGTTGACATTTGATGCTTGTGTTCCACCCTTGCTCCTTATGTAAGTTGTCAGAGGTGAGGTATTTAATGATAATGATGAAAATAATGAGACTGCTAATTAAATATCAAAAGATATTTGATTAGATATCATTAAATAGCTAATTAGCTTCAGCATATAATGCCATAAGTGCCAAATGAGAGGGAAAATTGTTTTACCTCAAATAAATTAGAGGAGAATATATGTTGTACCTGGGTATAAATAAAAACATATACATGTGTATGTGTGTGTATGTAGATATATCTATGCGTAATTATTTGTGGTTTATATTAAAAACGAAAGAGCACTCAACTATATTAAATAACAAGGAGGGAAGGAAGTCTAGATGAATGGACACATGAACATATATATATGAGAATGTATTATATACATACACACACACACATATATAGAGACACATACATACATGTGTATTAAACACACACACATATGTATTTATGCATGTATGTGTGTGTGTGTGTGTATTGAAGGTGTATGGCATAGCGGTTTGGGCTTGTGACTTTTAGTTCATGAGTTCAATTCACAGACTGGGCAAAGCATTGTGACATTGAACATGTCACTTCATTTACCGTTGCTTCAATCCACTCAACTAAGCATAAGTAACAACAACACTCGGTGGTGGTGGTGGTAATGGTGTAAGTAGGTGAATTCTGCTCTGGGGTTCCATTCAGAAGGTAGTCTTCTCACAAGCACATGCACACCATTGAAACTGGGATAAAACTTGAATTTAATTGGCCTGTTGACTTGTGACTGACTTAAGCTTTTATATACGTACATACATACATATACACCTTCTCCTTGACTTGTGACCAAGTTCTGTTCTGACTGACAGGTCATAAGTTGGTCTGGTTGTATGTCGGATTTGTATTTTCAACACTATTTTCATTCAAACACAACTCATGCTTGAAAGCAACTGAGAAAGAGAGAGAGAGAGAGTGGCAGGCAGTGGATGCCTGGGTCTGAGGGTAGCCTGCATTGCCAGACACTGCCATAGTTATTGTACGCACAGCTGTCCAACTTCCAAAAACCAATTTTTTATTTATTTTTTTACTTCCTTATCTTTTTGTAGCTATAAGTGTGGATGGTCGTAAGTCACATAGGCCATAAGTCAAGGAGAAGGTGTACATACATTTACTTTGTTTTCATGTAAAGTATGCATTACATATGTATTTATGCATTATATATATATATATATAGATATATATATATATATATATATATATATATGCATATGTGTGTGTCTCAAAGAACAATTTTCTTCTGATAGACTAGGTGTATAAAAACTAACAACTTCAGCAAGCTATCAGACATGGTTACATTAATTTGAAGGGTACTCAATATTTTTGTAGAGTACAAATTTACTATTCTTAAACAAGTATATCATTGACAGTGACTATGAAGTTTCAGCCAGCAAAACCATCATCGAACTGTGATGCATTGAAGTTAATCTTGGCTTTATACAGCCTCTGTTCAAATAAAATTTTCCTTGGGTATGAGGGTCTGAGTTGAGTGGTAATTAGGTTGTGAGGTGGGTTGTGATAAAGAAGTATTTTGGAGAAATTCTTATTGATTAAATTTGAGGTTATGTTATTGTTTAGAATTTATTCAGGCATGTAGAACTTTGTAAATGGGTGTGTATATTTAGGTATGTCAGCTTCAGGTCATGAGATTGTGCCTATGTGTTCATCTTACAATTGTGTTTCCACAAGTTTTTCATT
>NC_142945.1:16165456-16182956 GCF_046866305.1 Octopus bimaculoides | reverse complement strand
CCGAAGAAGGGACAAAATCTTACAGCTGTTTTGGCCTAGTGTTGGCATGCCCCATTCTATCTATATAGCTCCAGTACGCTGGAGTAATTGGTAGATGAAAAGGATGCAATGCGGGTACATGCATGATTCACTAGGCCTCTTCAGAGATTTACAAAATTCAAATACAAATATAAAAATAAAAATATAAAAGCATATAAAAAAAACATACAAAAAGCATATTAAAAAAAAGAAAAAAACCCATATAAAGAGTCATAAAAAGAGTCATAAAAACTCATATATACATGCATATGCATGTATATATGAGTTTTTATGACTATATGTTTTTTTGTTTTTTATATGCTTTTTGTATATTTTTTTATATTTTATATTTTTATATACATTCCACTGGGCTCAACTTTCCCTTTTGTGCTTTCAAGGTCAATAGAATAAATACCAGTTGAGTACTGGGATTGATGTAATTGACTTACCCCACCCCAGTTCAGGCTTTGTGCCTATGGCAGAAAAGATTATTCAGTTTGCTCATTGTGTACAAGTACGTGTGTATTATCAATATTTTATCTATTTTACACAGTTTTAGAAAAAGTGAAGCATGTCTTTGACAATTCCAGAGCATATAGAACTTATTTTGTGCATGACTTTTGGCCCACCCTGTATATATGTACATATAGGTACATTAGTTTGATGCTTGGGAAGAATGGAAAAGTCTTTGACATTTTGACCCTATGTTCTTCAACAGAAAGGGTTGAGAGGAAAAAAATGGACAGAGAAAAAAAGTGGAGGGATTACCAGTTTAACATGATGAAAGATATATATACATACGTGTGTGTGTGTGTGTGTGTGTGTGTGTGTGTGTGTGTAATACATTTTTAATAGCAGTGATTCTCAGCCATTTTTTTATCTATGGACCCCTTTGGTTACACACCACAACATACAAACACACCACAACATACAAACACACCACAACATACAAACACACCACAACATACAAACACACCACAACATACAAACACACCACAACACAGACACACCACAACACATAAACACACCACAACACAAACACACCAAAACACACAAACACAACAAAGCACACACAACAAATCGCAACACACAAACACTACAATGCACAAGCACACCAAAGCACACACAACAGGCCACAACACAGCATACACCACACCAAAACACCATACCACAAACTCCAAGAACGATCTGATCCGAAAAAAAATATAGATTTAGAAACTGAAATAATTGAATAGAAAAAGGTGTAGGGGGAGGTGGAGTGGGAGGTGGACTTCAGTGCAATGTGGGGAAGGAGGGGACTTACAGAGATGGGGGATCAGTGAAAAGGGAGGGGAGGAGGAAGGATTACAGAGGAAGAATAGTTGTGGGAACAGAGGAAGGAGACTTACAAAGTGGGAAATTGATGGCAGGGTGTGTAAGGAAGGGGAAGATAGGAGACTTACCCCTGTAAGCCTTGCAGAGAGGTGGTGAGAGGGAGGACAGGAACTTCAGAAAGGTGGGGAGACAGTGGGAGAAAATAGGGGAGAGAGAAAGAGAAAGAGAGAGAGAAAGAGAGTAAGAGAGAGATAGAGGGAGAAGGAGAAAAGGTAGAATTTGGAAAGAGGGTAGTGGTGTGAGAAAGGAGAAGGTTGAGTTCCAGAATTAGGTGTGTGTGTGGTGGTTGGGGTGGGGTCTGTAATTTAGAAACATTATGGTTATCAAAATATACAGAAACATCAAGTGATCTTGGTTATGATGATGATGATGGGATTATGCATATCGTTTGCAGCAGCAGCAGCAGTAGTTGTTGTAATAGTAGATAACGGTGATGCTTGTTATTGTTGTTATTGTAGTGATGGTATCAGAGGTGATAGTCATGTTGGGATTAATGTTGTTCTTGCTATAGCTGCTGCTGCTGCTGCTGTTGCTGTTGTTGTTGTTGTTGTTGTTGTTGTTGGCAGTGGACGACTTGCTATTGTTGCAGTTATAGTTAATAGTAGTTGTGGTAGTAGTTGTGGTGGTTGTTATGTTGTTGTTATTGTTGTTGTTGCTGTTGTTGTTGTTGTTGTTGTTGTTCAATACATTTTAGTGAACTTCACTGTCTTTGGACACTGACAAGACAACTGGCTCCTTTTTTTTGTTTTTTTTTGTTTTGTTTCATTTTTTTTTTCACAAACAAATCATTTATAATCACTCATGACAGCAAAAGTTAAACATCATCATCATCATCATCACCATCATCATCACCATCATCACCATCATCATCATCATCATCATCATCATCATCAACAACAACAAAACAGCCAAGCAAGCAGCAAAAAAAAAAACAAAAAAACTGAACAGGGACAAAATAGCAACAACAAACAAGTATGAACTCAACAGGAACATGAGCAACAATAACAACAGCAAAAACCAACACTATTTTCAAAAACAACAACAACAACAGCAAAAACCAACACTATTTTCAAAAACAACAACAGCAAAAACCAACACTATTTTCAAAAACAACAACAACAACTCCAATAGCAGCAACCATAGCAACAACAAAAACAACAGTTGAAACAGAAGTGAAAAAACACTTTACCAAATACAATTTTTCAAATATTACCACCACCACCACCACCACCACCACTACCCCAACTGCAGCAGTTTTAGTTTCTTGTAAAGGTCACAGAGGTCACCAATCTTTGCCTAATTTCATTTATTTTAAGTATATACAAAAGCAATGGCCAAATATTAAGTGTGAATGGGGGAAGAAGTGGTGCGATAGAGCAGAATAATATCTATTATGATAACATATTGTCTTTATTTTATTTTACCATAAATTGTCAAAAAAAAAATAACGGTTAAAAACTTCGCAACAACATGGATGAATGTCAATGTAGTTCACTTCATAATCACATAGTCTCAAGTTCCATTCCACTGCATAGTACCTCCCAGGCAAGTTTTCTACTATCGTGGCCGTTGCCAGTACCGCCTGACTGGCCTTCGTGCCGGTGGCACGTAAAAGCACCCACTACACTCTCAGAGTGGTTGGCGTTAAGAAGGGCATCCAGCTGTAGAAACTCTGCCAAATCAGATTGGAGCCTGGTGTAGCCATCTGGTTCACCAGTCCTCAGTCAAATCGTCCAACCCATGCTAGCATGGAAAGCGGACGTTAAATGATGAGGATGATGATGATGATGAACCCCTGACTGATCAATAACTTGCAGGTAAAATTTGGCAGTCATGGCCAATGCTAGTGTCACATAACTGGCACCTGTACCAGTGGCATGTAAAAAGCATCCATTATACTCTTGGAGTGGTTGGTGTTAGGAAGGGCATCCAGCTGTAGAAACTTTGCCAGATCAGATTAAAGCCTGACGCAAGGGGGGACCCAAAAGAAACTGGAACTTTGCAATATTATTTTATTCACTTAGTTTTACATGTTTCTACTTTTACTGCCTTCAAAGTATTCTCCATTTGAAGCGATGCCTGTCCTGGCGCTTTCAAGGTTATGTGGCCACAGGATGAAACAGTCATCCAGGTAGCATTTCCAGTTGGTGAGAAAGTACTTTTGGAAGTTGTCTCCAAATTTCAGATGTACAGTTTTAATATTATTGACTGCTATGAACATTTAAACTTGTCAACATTGAAATTCCTGTACCTGTCCTCCTAATTCATAATTCTAAATTTGTCTGTTATGAACATTTTAATTTGTCAACATTGAAACTTTTAAAGATGTTTTTCTAATTCATAGTTTTAAACTTTTACCATTGATAAACAAAAAATATTGTTGAAACTAGTTTGGTATATATATATGTAAATAAATGTATTTTAAACAATTACAAGTTTTCCAAATTTAGGTGCATCTTCAACAACAAATTTGCCTATATTTTTTTCCTGCATAGAAACACACCCTATCTTTTGTTATACACACACACACACACACACACACACACAAACATATATATATAATTCAATAATAGGATAAAGTCTTTTATAAGAATTTATCAAGTAGCTAGCATGAAAAAAACCTCATAAGGGAAAAATCCATCATTTATTCCCTAAAATATATTTATTTATATAAGGGCATTACTATAAATGAATGCCTCATGCTAAGAGGGACTCTAAGGTCAAACTACCATAATAAACACATTTTTACCGAACGCGAAGAAATGCAACTCTCAAAGCTAGCCCCCTAAAAACAGACTAAACTATAGATCATGATTTCGTAATTATTGCAGTAATATGCAACTTTTACTCATCAGTATAGTATGGTCAAGAAACATTAAAATAAACAAAAAAATCAACATACCAGACGAACACTTCAAGTTTGACATTAGAGTCCCTCTTAGCGTGAGGCATTCATGTATAGTAATGCCCTTATATAAATAAATATATATATATATGAGAGAGAGAGAGAGAGAGAGTGATAGATAGACAGGCTGGCAGGCAAGCAGACAGTCAGATAGATAAATACAAATATTATAGCTCCCGGGCTTCATCACTAACAGCATTTGTTTTTTTTTTCCTAATATTCAATACATCGTTATTGCGTGAGTAGTCAGGTCTTTCCCATGGTCTGGCCTTCTCAGCACGAAGAAAAGTTTCCCCTGTAGATTAATCTGTCCTGTCATATCTCCATGAAAAGCCTTGATGGATCTTAAGAAGCAATGGAGACATCTAAAGCATCCGAGGTTCTTCAATGCTTTAGATGTCTGTTGTGTAGCATTGATCCGAAAGTCTTGACAAGATCAGAGAAAAATTATGAAGAGAGAACAATGTGGTTCGGCACAATTTTCCTGGATCTATTGTCAGGAAAGGATCGCATCAACCATTTTATGATCCGGTTTGAACCCGGATTGGCTTTCTGGAAGAACACGTGATAGATTGGAATCAATCTATCGAAATAAATTTTTTCCAAGAATATATCCAGGAATGGTGAGAAGAGAAATACGTCGGTTGTTTCCACTCCTTATGCTTTCATCATCATCACTGCTACCGTTATCATTATCATCATCCTCATCATCATCATCATCATCATTATCATCATCCTCTTCCTCATCCTCTTGTTCTTAAACATCCTCATCATCATCAGCAGCAGCATTATCATCATCCTCATCCTCCAGGTTTTCATCATCATCATCATCATTATCATTATCATCATCAGCATCAGCATCATTACCATCATTCTCATCATTCTCATCCTGCTATTCCTCATCATCATCATAACCATCATCATCATCATCATGCTCTTCATCATCATCACTTATCAACCATTTGTCCATGCTTCTATAGGTCAAGATGGAATTTGTAGAGTCAGATCTTCTATGTCCAGATGCCCTTCCTGCCACCAACCCTTACCTGTTTCCAAGGAAGCTAATATTTCCCCCATGGCCAGATAGGTTTTCCACAGAAGATTGCAAATGTATAACCTCACTAGTCCATGACAGCAATGTCCTTTTACAACTATCATATGATGTCTTAACAAGAGTACACGCAAACACATATACACACGTACTCACACATACACACACAAACACACATATCAGCAGCAGCAGCAGCATTTAGCATCTATTGTCTGTGCTGGGATGATATATACTTACATATATATACTTATTCCGTTGGTTTTGTTTTGTCAAACTGCTAAGTTATGAGGATGTAAACACACCAACACTGGTTGACAATCAGTGGTGCAGGACAGACACAGACACAAAAGCACAAACACCCACATACACACGCACACATACACACAAATACATACCCAGAAAGATGCAAACACATAAACAAACTCACACATGCACACATACACATATCCTCATCCTCATCATTGTGTAACATCTGTTTTCCATACTGCCATGGGTTGGACAGTTTGACTGAGAACTGGGTAAGCCAGGAGGCAGCACCATGCTCCAATCTGATTTGGCAAAATATCTATATGTATATATATATATATATATATATATATATATATATATATATATATATATATATATGAGCTATGTTTTACTGTTGACTGGTGACGCCAGCCACTGAACCAACCAAGCAACCAATCAATCAACCAATCAAACAGATATAAGATAGGCTTCTTTCAGTTTCTGTCTACCAAATCTCCTCACAAGGCTTTGATAGGCTCAAGGCTATAATAAAAGACACCTGCTCAAAGTGCCATGCAGTGGGACTGAACCCAGAACCATGATGTTGGGAAGCAAGCTTCTCACCACACAGCTTTACCTGCACCGATATATGACAGGCTTCTTTCAGTTTCTGTGTACCAAATCTACCCATGATGCTTATAGTAGAGCAATAGTAGAAGGTGCACAAAGACATTTGAAGGTGCGATGCACTGAGATTGAACCTGATATCACAGTGGGACTGAACCCAAGAACTAGCTGCTTAACCACCGAGCCGCAAATATTGTTACAATAATAGTATTTTTCAAATCTGGTGGTATTTTGCCTTCTCCAGCTACAACAACAACATTTAAAATCAATGCTGAAAAATCTTTGGGTTTTTTCCAAGAATACAAAAAAAAAAGAAAAAAGAATAATTTTTGGTTTTGCTTTCATTTCTATATTTTTATTTTTATGGTTTAGTTTATTTACTTTCACTTTCAAAACTCCATCACATGATTATTTTATTACCTTTAGGGTTATGTAGTAGTAGTAGTAGTAGTAGTGATGGGGGTTGTAGTAGCAATGGTTGTGATAGTTAGTTGGTCATAGTATGAATGTAGCAGTAGAACTGGTGGTAGTAGTGGGTGGTGATATCAGTGGTGGCAGTGGTGGTAGTGATGGTAGTAGTTGTGTTTGAGGTATTTGTGACAGTGGTATGATTGTATGTGTGGTTGAGGTGATGGTTGCAGTTAAGGTGGTCGCTATAACAATAGTAGCATGGGCAGTAGTGGCAATGATGTTGGTGATGGTATATGAATTCTTGTTTGCAGTAGCAGTGGTATGTATGTTAATAGCAGTATATGTAGTAGTGGTGGTGGTGGTCATTGTCATCATCGTCGTTGTCGTCATTATGGTGGTAGTGGTGGTGGTAGTGGTGGTTGTGATGACAATGGTGATAGTTGTTGGTAAGGGTGGGTAGGGTGAACAAGGTTTCCAGACAAATTTAGATAGGTTTGAAGTTTTGTATTTGATATTTTCTGTCATGCCTTAGGCTGAGCTATGTTTTACTGTTGACTGGTGACACCAACCACTGAACCAACCAAGCAACTAGCCAACCGAACAATCATCCAACCAACCAATCAACAAACCAATCAATCAACCAAGCAATCAATCAATCAACTAACCATTCAATTAACCAGCCAAACCATCAACCAATCAACCAACCAATCAACCAATCAATCAACCAATCAATCAACCAACAAGTCAATCAACCAATCAAACCAATCAATCAATCAACCAACAAGTCAGTCACCCAATCAATCAACCAATCAACCAACCAATCAACCAACTAATCAACCAACTAATCAACTAATCAATCAACCAATCAACCAGCCAATCAATCAATCAACCAACCAGTCAATCAACCAATCAATCAACCAATCAATCAACCAATCAATCAGCCAATCAACCAACCAATCAGCCAGTCACTCAACCAAACAATCAATTAATCAACCAACTGGTCAATCAACCAATCAACCATTCAATCAACCAGCCAACTAATCAATCAGCCAACCACTCAATCAACCAATCAAACCAACCAACCAATCAAGCCAATCAGCCAATCAACCAAATAACCAACAAATCAACCAGCCAGCTGATTAACCAACCATCCTCCCAACAAATGAACCAACTAACCAATCAACAAACCAGCCAGTTAACCATTTGGTCGACCAACCAACCACCCCAAATTCTAGGTATTTCCCCTTCAGACTTTCATTGCAGCTAAAACATAAAGCCCAATTTTGGTTTCAAATTTTCAACACAAGGCCAGCAATTTTAAGGGAGAGGTTTAGTCAATTACATCAACCCTAGTGCTCAACTGGTATCTATTTCATTGACCCCAAAAGGATGAAAGGCAAAGTTGACCTTGGCAGAATCTGAACTCAGAACATAAGGACAGACAAAATGCCACTAAGCATTTTGCTCAACATGCTACCAATTCTGCCTGCTCATGGCCTTGTAAAGCCCAAATGCAACCAACATTAAAGCCCTGCTTCATACACACATAATGGTTTCTTCTGAGCACACACATACACGCACAACCACAACCCCTATGTGGTCATTTAAAATGTTAGAAATAGACGTAAGAGTCTTCCCGAAATCACACCCTAGTATCTTAATTAACAAAAAAAAAAAAAGAAAAGCAGACATAAAAATAAAAGCAAATGTGAGCAGACTTGACAATGTTGGTGTTGGAAGACAAGGAACAGAAAGCTGGGGAAATGGGGGTTAAAAAGAAATGGAGATGGAAGTTGTGAAAGATTAAAATAAGGAGAAGGAAAAAAGAAAACAAGACTTACTGTGAAATGATTGAAAGAAAGGTTGATACTGGTTAAGGTGTCTCTCAGATAATTAATGTTGGAAAGTGTGCATATGAAATGGGCCTGTAAACACAAAACAATAAGTAGACTTGGTAAGGTTTGGATCGATTTGATACTGATGATGATGATGATGATGGCAATGGTGATGGTGACTACGAAATGGAAAAATGTTTAATGTCATCAAAAAAACAAAAAAAAAAACACTCAGTCGGTGAGGAAACCATTCAATTTATGCATCATAGAGATGGAGGCCAAAAGACATGTTTGACAGCGAAGTTTAAATACAAAAGGACAGGCGCAGGTGTGGCTGTGTGATAAGAAGATTGCTTCCCAAGTACATGGTTCCAGGCTCAGTCCCACTTCTTGGCACCTTCGGCAAGTGTCTTTTACTATAGCTCCAGGCCGACCAAAGCCTTGTGAGTGGATCTGGTGGTAGACAGAAACTGAAAGAAGCCCATCATATATATATATATATATATATATATATATATATATATATATATATATATATATATCATCATCTATCGTCATCATCATCATCGTTTAACATCCATCTTCCATGCATGCATGGGTAGGACATATATATATATGTATGTATGTATGTATATATATTTATGTGTGTGTATCATTGTGTCTGTGTTTGTCACCCCATCACCACTTGACAACCAGTGTTGGTGCGTTTACATACCTGTAACTTAGCAGTTCAGCAAAAGAGACCAACAGAATAAGTATTAGGCTTAATTAATATGTCCTGGGGTTGAGTTGTTCAAGTAAAACAGCTCAAGGTGGTGCTCCAGCATGGCCACAGTCAAATGACTGAA
Organism: Octopus bimaculoides; assembly: GCF_046866305.1. NCBI lineage: Eukaryota > Metazoa > Mollusca > Cephalopoda > Octopoda > Octopodidae > Octopus > Octopus bimaculoides. The sequence continues at coordinate 16,173,659 of NC_142945.1, read as the reverse complement.
ACAAGTAAAAGAATAAAAGAATGAAAGAATTAAATGAATCTTGCCTTTAGATTGAGGAATTTCCCTCCACACAGCATGCAGTCTAACAGAGACAGATCTTCTGGAAACACCAGATTTTCATAAGGCCCAGCTATCAAAAAGCAAAACAGAAAGAAATATCCAACAATTTAGTTACTTCTACTACAACAACAAATAATCCTTTCTGTTATAGGCATAAGGTGGAGGCACAATGGCCCAGTGGTTAGAGCAGCGGACTCGCAGTCATAGGATCGCGGTTTCGATTCCCAGACCAGGCGTTGTGAGTGTTTATTGAGCGAAAACACCTAAAGCTCCAGAAGGCTCCAGCAGGGGATGGTGGCGTACCCTGCTGTACTCTTCCACCACAACTTTCTCTCACTCTTACTTCCTGTTTCTGTTGTGCCTGTAATTCAAAGGGTCAGCCTTGTCACACTGTGTCATGCTGAATATCCCCGAGAACTACGTTAAGGGTACATGTGTCTGTGGAGTGCTCAGCCACTTGCACGTTAATTTCACGAGCAGGCTGTTCCGTTGTTCGGATCAACTGGAACCCTCGACGTCGTAAGCGATGGAGTGCCAACAACAATAGGCACAGGCCTGAAAATTTTGGGGAGGGTATAAGTTGATTACATCCACTCCAGTACTCAACTGACACTTAATTTATCGACCCTGAAAGGATGAGAGGCAAAGTTGACCTCAACGGAATTTGAACTCAGAACGTAGTCGCAAAGAAATACTGCTAAGCATTTTGCCCGGCATGCTAACAGTTCTGCCAGCTTGCTGCCTTACTACAACAAATAATGGTTCCAAATTTTGGCACAAGGCCAGCAATTTTAGGATAGGGGTACAGTCGATTGCATTGACCCCAGTGCTCAACTGGTACTTATTTTATCATCCTGGAGAGGATGAAAAGCAAAGTTGACATCAGTAGCATTTGAACTCAGAGTATGAAGGACAAAATTCTACCAAGCATTTTGTCCAGCATGCTAATGGTTCCACCAGCTTGCTGTCTTAATGATGATAATAATAATAATAATAATAATAATAATAATAATAATAATAATAATAATAATAATAATAATAATAATAATAATAATCCTTTCTACTAAAGGTACAAGGCCTGAAATTTTGGGGGAAGGGGCTAGTTGATTACACTGACCCCAATGTTTCACTGGTACTTAATTGATACCAACCTGGCTGAAACCACCTCTGGCTCTGTAGTACAAATGTTTTGTTTTCAAAAGCTCTGAATTAAAATCTTCCACCAAACCTTAGTTACAATTTATGTTCCTAACACTAACTTAATGATAACTAAGCTATTTTACTAAATTCTTTGTTATATTTAAAATTAGTTGAAAGAAACACAGAGCATCTCAACAGAAATATGGTAACAAAAGGGTTAATGACGATTTTACCTTCCATTCTTCCTAGGGTCAATAATTACTTAGTGGGGAAGGAGAGCCCCAAGCAAGTTACTTACAGTTTGTCCTCAAAAATTTGTGACATTACACTCTTCCACAAATACCATTCTTTTATTTTTTTGCTGGTTTCAGTCATTTGACTGTGACCATGCTAGAGTACCTTACTCTAGAACAGGAGCCGATAAACTTATTATATCACTAACCCCTTCATAGAATCAACGTTAACTTATTGAACCCCCATTATATAAATGTCTTAAATAAAATTCAAAAGACTAATTAATAAAAAATTTCTTGATTTTAAAATGATAATTCCTTTGTTCTTTTGTGTCATTACCAGTTTTTAATAAGAAATATTTAAAGAAATTTAATGAAAATACTTGAAAAAAATTGATAAAGAGCAATAAAAATTCAGTTATGTTATATTGATATAGTCAGGAAATTTAATGCTTATCGACTCCTTGGATGATCACATAGATGCCACACACACCCCGAGGTCAATACTGACCACTTTACCAACTTCTACTCTAGACCAATTTTATTTAACTTTCTAGAGTTCCCCACCCACTTTGCCAGTTCACCATCTTGATTTTCACCTTCAGTCAAATACTATGAGAAAATAGAAGTCTTGTATTATTACATAATACATCACATTCTTCTGTATTTCCAGTCCATGCTGAACTGCACATTAGCTCATCTTTGAATAGTTCTAGTTGCATGTCTGTTTTTCTATGAGTTGTTTCTAGCTTTTCACTCAACTCTTTTTTTTTGTTTGTTTTTGGAGAAAGCAATATCTATATTTATCCTATATCTTCTGTTATTACTCTTCTTACAAAGCAATGTAACTATTTTCAAAAGCAAAAAGAAATAAAGAAGAAAAATGGGAGAGAATAATTGACTTCAGTACTTCATTGGTACTTTATTTATTGACCCCTAACCACATGCAAAGCAAAATTGATTATAGCAGGATTTGAACTCAGAGAAGAGTTCTGCCAAATTGCCATCTGTTGCATAACACTAACATCTTTAAACCAATTTAACATGAGTGTCCATACATGTTTGCCTTTCCTTATTCCTGTTGAGTAGTTAAAATTTCTAAAACCCTACATTCGCCTTCTCTCATCCTAACAGAGTAGTAAAAATCCCTACATGTTTTGCCTACCCTTATTACTGTAAGGTTGGTCAAATAGAGAACCAATAAGTAAAATATTTGAAGCATTTTCATCCTCATCATCATCATCATCATCATCATCATCGTTAACATCTACTTTCCATGCTGGCATGGGTTGGACAGTTTGACATGGAGCTCGCTAGCAGGGAGCCATTCAAACCCCAACTATCTGTTGTGGCATGGTTTCTACAGTTGGATGCCCTTCCTGCTGCCAACTACTTAACAGAGTGTGCTGGATGCTTTTTACATGAAACCAGCATGGGTATGTTTACGCAGCACTGGCACGGGTGCTTTTTAAGTGGCACTGGCACCTGAAAGGACAAGACTATATGTGTGGAAGACAGTGATTTTACTTAGTTTGACATGTCTTATCAAGTACAGCAAATCACCACAAATCACAGTCCCTTGTCATTTCCTCAGTGAGGCCCAGCAAAGATCCTTTCTCACCACCTTGTCCCATGTCTTCCTAGGTCTACCCCTTCTACAGGTACCCTCCACAATTAGAGCTCAACATTTAAAAACTTGAACAACATTGCTACTCACTAAATGGTGTGGGAGTCCGAACTGATCCTTGAAAGTATTTTACTTCACCTGCTGAAATATAACCATCAGTAGAAGATTTTTCACATTTCCTACAAACACAACAAAATATTGATCCATTATGATAAAATAAAATAAAATAAAAGATGGGCAAGTGGTTGTTAATGGCATCAAAACATTTATAAAAGATTTATACAGAAATATAAATGCAAATGGCAGTGCCCCAGCATGGCCACCCTCAGACTGAAACTATCAAAAGACAAAAGACAAATGAGTATAAATATATATTTCTTTACTGCACACAAGGGGCTACACACAGAGTGGACAAACAAGGACAGACAAAGGGATTAAGTCGATTATGTCGACTCCAGTGCATAACTGGTACTTATTTAATCAACCCCCAAAAGGATGAAAGGCAAAGTCAACCTCGGCAGAATTTGAACTCAGAATATAACGGCAGACGAAATACCACTAAGCATTTCGCCCGGTGTGCTAACAATTCTGCCAGCTCGCTGCCTTAATGAGTATAAATATAATTAAGCAAAAATCAGGTAAGCAAAAAGTTCATAGTAATTCTTCATAGATAGGTAGATACCCTGAAAGTTCATAGTCTAATATCACAGATAAAAGATCTGTTATATGCCTTTGTGACATATTCTTAGCTATTATGATAAACAATACTTATAAACAGCAACACAATCTTCAGATTTTGCTATAAATACAAACCAAATTTAAGAATTGATTTCTTAAAGATAGAATACAGCTTTAAGACTTTGTCATTAACCTTTTTGATACCAACCCGCTTCAGACCACCTCTGGCTCTACCATACCGGCTTTTGATTTAAAGTGATCTAAATTAAAACCTTTCGTTAAAATTTCGTGTTGATTTGTGTTCCAGTAACTTAGCAGTTCAGCAAAAGAGATTGATAGAATATGTACCAGGCTTTAAAAATTTTTATTTTAAATGTAATGGGGTCGATTCATTTGACTAAAATTCTTCAAGGTGGTGCCCCAGCATGGCCACAGCCTAATGACTGAAACAATTAAAAAACTATAGGGGTAGTATAGTGGTCTGTCACACGGAAGACCAGGGTCATGCAGGAGACCAGGTTCACGTAGAAGACCAGGGTCACACTGGAGACGAGGGTCACGCTGGAGACCAAGCTTTGATTCCCCACCAGGGAGGCACATATTTTCACTGGCAGTGCCCCAACATGGTCACAGCATTAGGGTTGAAACATGGCACCCATGCCAACGTCGTCTCCCTCATTGGACACGAAACTCGGCTTGCGAAGACTTATTGGGGCAAGCGAAAGCGAAATTGTGATGGCACCTGTGCCCAGCGTCGCCTTTCTGGCACTTGTGCCTGTGGCATGTGTAATGGACTTTCGAGCGAGATCGTTGCCAGTGCCCCTGGACTGGCTCTTGTGCGGGTGGCACATAAAATACACCATTTTGAGCGTGGCCGTTGTCAGTACCGCCTGACTGGCCTTTGTGCCGGTGGCACGTAAAAAGCACCCACTACACTCTCTGAGTGGTTGGCGTTAGGAAGGGCATCCAGCTGTAGAAACTCTGCCAAATCAGAATGGAGCCTGGTGTAGCCATCCGGTTTCACCAGTCCTCAGTCATATCGTCCAACCCATGCTAGCATGAAAAGCAGACGTTAAACGACGATGATGATGATTCAGGTGTACGTGTGTTTCTTTGTGTTTGTGGTTGTTCCTCCCCTCTACTGCTTAACAACTAATGTTGGTTTGTTTATGTCCTCATTGCCTAGCAGTTCAGCAAAAGAGACTGAGAGAGTAAGTACCAGGCTTTAAAAAAAAAAAAAAAATAAATAAAAAGACATAAGTACTGGGATCAATTTGTTCAACTAAAAACCCTTCAAGGTGATGTCCCAGCATGACCTGCAGTCTAATGAGTGAAACAAATGTAAAAAAAAAGAAAAGAATAAACAATAAAAGAATCAGGGCTGACCTGGCACTACACCACCACCACCACAACAACAACAACCTCAACCACAACATTAACAGGCCATCACCAATCTCATTCTCTCTGTCCACCTCATAAAATTGTCTACTTCTGTCACCAACTGTGTATATTAATTGACCATCAACCAATCTTTCTGTCCATCCACTCCCCCTTCTCCGCCCGCTCCTCCTTCTCCCCCCCCCCGCACTCCTCCACACAGAGCCAAAGATTATTTGGTTCCATTAGACATAGGTACTTTACTTTTCTGCTTACTTTTTTTTATTATTATGTTAACAATCAGTCATGTGACTATTAAGGTCACATGACTCAGCTGTCATGTGACTCCATTAGTCATGTCAATATCTGCCTTCATAAGAAGAAAGGAAGACCATTTCGTTTTATTTTATTGCATTTTATTTTGTTGCCTGTTATTATCTTTTTATTCATTTAGTTATTTTTCTTTTCTTCTTTATACTTTTGAACATACACACTCATTCTCGTATACTAGCAGACATGCACAAACAAATACAGATACCTATATATATATGTGTGTGTGTGTGTGTGTGTGTGTGTGTATATATATGTATATATATATATACATATATATGTATATATATATATATATACATATATATATGTATATATATATGTATATATATATATGTATATATCATCATCATCATCATCATCGTTTAACGTCCGCTTTCCATGCTAGCATGGGTTGGACGATTTGACTGAGGACTGGTGAAACCGGATGGCAACACCAGGCTCCAGTCTGATTTGGCAGAGTTTCTACAGCTGGATGCCCTTCCTAACGCCAACCACTCAGAGAGTGTAGTGGGTGCTTTTACGTGTCACCCGCACGAAAACGGCCACGCTCGAAATGGTGTCTTTTATGTGCCACCCGCACAAGCCAGTCCAGGGGCACTGGCAACGATCTCGCTCGAAAATCCTACAGGAGCCAGTCAGGCGGTACTGGCAACGGCCACGCTCAAAATGGTGCATCTCATGTGCCACCCGCACAAGAACCAGTCCAGGGGCACTGGCAACGATCTTACTTGGCTTGCCGGGTCTTCTCACGCACAGCCCATTTCCAAAGGTCTCGGTCCGTAGTCATCGCCTCGGTGAGGCCCAATGTACGAAGGTCTTGCCTCACCACCTCAGCCCAGGTCTTCCTGGGCCTACCTCTTCCACGGGTTCCCTCAACTGTTAGGGTGTGGCACTTTTTCACGCAGCTATCCTCCTCCATTCTCACCACATGTCCATACCAGCGCAATCGTCTCTCTTGCACGCCACAACATGTATATATATATGTATATATATATACATATATATGTATATATATATACATATATATGTATATATATATACATATATATATGTATATATATATACATATATATATGTATATATATATACATATATATATATGTATATATATATGTATATATATATGTATATATATATACATACATATATATGTATATATATATATATATACATATATGTATACATATATGTACATCATCATCATCATCATCGTTTAACGTCCGCTTTCCATGCTAGCATGGGTTGGACGATTTGACTGAGGACTGGTGAAACCGGATGGCAACACCAGGCTCCAATCTAAATTTGGCAGAGTTTCTACAGCTGGATGCCCTTCCTAACGCCAACCACACATATATGCATATGGTGGTGGTAGTGGTGGTGGTGTGTGAGAGAACTGAGATGTCATTGGTGAGTGTATTCAGAATAAGGAAGGCATACAAGCCATCAATATGGCAGACCAGTAAGTGGTGTGAAAATGCTATCCTAACTGGCTGCTGAAGTGGGGAATGCATGAGCTCTAAAGGAGCTACCTAATACTGGCCCCTACAGAGGGACCAGAGATTCAAGTCAACAGTAACACGGTGGATGAACTGATTAAGGACATGAAGAGAGGGAAAGCTGTAGATCCCTCAGGGATAGTTGCAGAGATGCTTAAAATGTTTTGTGAGGTAAAGATGCATGTCTCCCATCTGGACAGTTAATCAAGTTTTCCAGGAAGGTATCATACTCAATGGTGGAGGCGCAATGGCCCAGTGGTTAGGGCAGCGGACTCGTGGTCATAGGATCACGGTTTCGATTCCCAGACCAGGCGTTGTGAGTGTTTATTGAGCGAAAACACCTAAAGTTCCACGAGGCTCCGGCAGGGGATGGTGGCGAACCCTGCTGTACTCTTTCACCACAACTTTCTCTCACTCTTACTTCCATTTTCTGTTGTGCCTGTAATTCACAGGGTCAGCCTTGTCACACTGTGTCATGCTGAATCTCCCAGAGAACTATGTTAAGGGTACACGTGTCTGTGGAATGCTCAGCCACTTGCACGTTAATTTCATGAGCAGGCTGTTCCGTTGATCGGATCAACTGGAACCCTTGACGTCGTAAGCGACGGAGTGCCAACAACAAATCGTACTCAATGACTGGCATAGCCATAGCATCATCAACTGAAACAAAGGCAAAGGAGATACCTTAGGGTGAGAAAACTATAAAGTAATTAAGCTATTGGGTCAGGTTAAGAAGTTTGTGGAGAGAGTTATATCATAATTGATCTATGACAGAGTAGACCTAGATGAAAAGTAGTTTGGCTTCATGTCTGGAAGAGATAGAACAGATACAGTCTTCCATGTGATGCAGCTTCAGGAGAAAACTTTCAAGAGTAAACAAGAGAAGGCATTTAACAGTGTAGCATGCTTAGTAATTTGATGGTTACCAAAGAAATTAGGAGTAGATGGCTAGGTTATGAAGGATCTATGAAGCTATGTACAAAGCAAAGAGAATGTGAGCAATGATTTCAGCGATGAATTTAATATTAGTTACCTTTGTCACTTACCTACCTGTCTACCAAAGTTTAAAGAGAAATCAGACATAGTGTTCAAGAAAAAAGACTGCACTGGTATGGGCAGGTGATGCATATGGATGAGAACGGCTGTATAATGAAGTGCCAATCCCTTAATGTGGATGGAGTTTACAAGAGTGAGAGAGAGAGAGAGATACTGGACGATATGGGATGAAGTGGTGAAAGCTGATCTCAGGATCTTGAACC